>NC_134830.1:148777207-148840440 GCF_004210375.1 Tachypleus tridentatus
TTTAATAATATAGATATATGACAGTACAAATGAACCTTACCTTTTAGTTCCACACTGATCGATATTTCTATGGAACTGACTGATTGCCTGGTGTTCTGTTTGGTGCTGTTCTAGTATTGATTTCACACTTGGAAGGTCACTGCCATATTCAGCAGAATGAAGAAATTTCTAAAATATAAAAGAACACAAGACAAGTTAAATATGTTAAGTTTTAATATGCTGTTTAAAACTGTACCGTTAATCAAACATCAAATACTCCTGGTAAAGTTCTGGTCACTTATTGTTAAACAGCAAAATGAAGAATTAGTTTAATCTTAAATATTATTCTTATTTCTTATAATCTGTTTTCCTATTTAAACACATTTAAGGTTACATACCAATTTACCATTCACCCAGTCCAAACATTCCTGCAAAAATTTGAAGGCTTCGTTGGTATCAACTAAGTATTGTTCATACACAACTTGTCTCTGTTTGGTAACCTGTCTTTCTTCAGATTTCACAGTACTGAGTTGACAGTGGGTTTAATAATTTGGTTGTGAAAGTAGTGTGGACTGTGGTCCACCATGATGAAGGTTTTGGACCCTTATAAACAAAAACATAGTGCTATATAACTTATAAAGACACTAATAAACTTAGTTGAAGATCTGTATTCTAATAAATACAAATTTGTGCTCAATAACAGAGGTTCTAATAAAGAAAAACTATAATTTATAACTGCAAACTGAACAGCTGGAAGACAAATTGGACAAGATAAAAGGAATGGTACTGAAATATGACTTCCCATTTCTAACTTCAAGTGTTCCACAACTATATGAGAACTGAAACAATGCTAAAGCCAAGTTTCCTTACAACAAATATATGGTCTTGCAACATAAGGAATCAATTCCAAGGACAAGGAATATTGTGTACTAACTTAGAACACAGGTGTTTCATGACATACAAATTTCTAAAAACACACCTGTATGACCAACAGAAGAAAGGTGATATAATGACAGTACCTCTCCATGAAGAGGACATAGACATATTAAGATATACAAAGATAGACAACACTGAACTATATTAAGACTGGCTCCACAACCAGGAACAGACTATGTCCAATGGTTGAAGTCACAGTACTTACAGTGTTCTAGGTCAGTTCAACAACCAGCAGCAGGTTATATCTGATGGTTGAAGAAATTCTACTTCCAAGGTCCACATCACGACTTGAAGGAAGATACATCTAACTGCTAAAGCATGATACTTCACATTTCTAATTACTCAAAGATAGGTAGTAGTTAAGAGGTCATATTTCATTATCACTTCTTTTCAACTGATTTAGTTTGTGCTATGACCATTCAGTTCACAGCTCTAATTCATAACTTATTAGTATCTATGCCATAAATATCCACATCTCTAAATAAAGGTTTATTAGTAGTATGCCATAAATACCTACATTTCTAATTAATGGTTTATCTTTATTACTATCTATGTTATACATACCCACATTTCTAATTAATGGTTTATCTTTATCAGTATCTATGTTATAAATACCCACATTTCTAATTAATGGTTTATCGTTATTAGTATCTATGTTATAAATACCCACATTTCTAATTAATGGTTTATCTTTATTAGTATCTGTGTTATAAATATCCACATTTCTAATTAATGGTTTATCTGTAGTAATATCTGTGTTATAAATATCCACATCTCTAACTAATGGTTTATCTGTAATAATATCTATGTTATAAATATCCACATCTCTAACTAAAGGTAAAAATCAGAGCTCTGGTGCATGACAATCAACAGTAATATTTACCTCTTACAAACTTCATGTGTTTGGTGGTAACTTCCATCTTGAAGTGACTCTACTTCCTTGAACATTGTTTGGATGTTTTCATCAATGGAAGTTAGTTCAGCTTCAATCTGATCACAGTTTTCTACAGCATTCACTGGATGAAGTCGGTGGCTCTCACTTCTTCCTAAAACACATACAAAAATAATGCTTTTAGATATATATGTAGAACCGGGCTTGGAAGTTTACAAGAGCTCATAACTGTATCATTTTTTTCCGTTTAATTGTGTTTGTTTACTGATAAACAACACTGTATAAAGGGACAAAGATCCAAATTTCAATGTACAAACCTTCAAGTTTAACACTAAGCTGTGGAGTATAACTTTTCTTTGTCATTATAAATAAGAACCCAATAGGATCATTGGCAGGAATTCCTGTCAATTGTCAAAGGACAATTATGATGTTGTCATAGTAACAACAGTATAATGCAATGTATACATTAATAAGCTATCACCAACACCTACCTCTATCACTTTTTTCTCTATGTCGTCAATTCTTCTGTCACACTGTTTGGCTTCCCTGTGAATCTTCTCTGCAAGTCTCTGAAGCTTCTCTTGTCTAGAATAAAAGTGCAAAATAGTCAGTTTACCAAACAAATATTAAAAAGGTTTCTTCACAGATCTATTGGGTTAGCAGGTAGTTTGGATTTCATTTTTATATTTCACATGTTTCAATATCATACAGTTATCATACTACTAGCCCTGATGAAGCTAGAAATGTAAAACAATGGCTAAAGTAAAGTATATTTTTTATTGTTACTGGGAGAATAAAAGTTGTTTTTTAACTAATATTACTGCCCGAATGCTTCCTACACATTAATTATACAACAATCCAGAAACTATTTATCTCCAACAAGTAAAATATGGTGGTAATTCTGTGCTTACCTTGTAAAAGCTACCTATCTCTATTTTATTATAAAAATAAATTTAAAAAAAGTGGCAGTGAAATATTTGCTGTTAAGTGTATAAACTGCATCTAGTGATCAACTGCTAAGTACCTAATTATACACACTAGCTGATTATCCTTGGCACCAGTGCATTAAATCCATGTGTGACTTATTCATGATGCCATATCTGCACCCTAAGAATGGAGAAAAATTAAGTTTTCCTTGAAGGGAAACAGAGGCAAAACGGGAAAATCATGACCCCTATTGCAAATCTACATGCACACAGGATAAAAATTTTATGTGAAGTTGGAGGTTGTACATTGTGTGATAAAAGTTTTTCCAGTATCATATACAGAAGCAAGAGTTTCATTATTGTATGATGTATAAATGTATTTAATATCTTGCAGTTCATAAAACAGCATTAAAACAATGTTTACACTTAATGCTATATATACATATCAGACAATTCTTAATTATTAATCACAATAAAAAATAAACATTCTTAAGGATCCAGATTTCAAAAAACACATAACTATTACCTATCAATTTTTGGACTGACAAACTAGTTAGTTTTTACCTATCCATTTCTGGACTGACTTTGTTTTTCCATAAGCTGTTCTAGACATAAAAATAAACAACTGATCTATAATTTGATATCTTTTCTTCCTGTTTCACATACCTGCTAATTTCATCACGAATCGCTTGGTCCCTACTTTGTAGAGCCAACATAAGTTGATTCCAGTTTTCCTCAATCGTGTCAAATTGAAGTTCCGTTTCTATGTCTACAGAACCAGTTTCTCTAAACGTTTTCTGAAAAAAAATAAGTAATAACTTCATTACAGTTTCAAAATAGACAATAATACAGAATCAATTGAAATAGCTTCTTACTTAATGTTTTGCTGTCAGTAAACTTAATATTCAAAACACTTTTCAAATTAACAAACAACTGTGATACTTAATTTACACAATCTTGCTTTTGAAAGAAATATTTATAGTTCAGTACAAACAGAAATCTCCAATGAAAATATTATAAAAAACTGTCAATCATTGTCAAAACTGGTTGGAACAGTCTTTAGGAATTGTTCTATTTAAAACAGATTAATCACTATTAATAAATATAAGTTTATATTCTTTAAAGATGCTAAAATCACACAGATGTGTGAATAAAAATGTGATTTTTAACATTACATAGTCACAAGAAGGCCTACCTGTAGTAACGTATAGAGATGGAACAATTTTTGTTTCTCGTGAAGTTTCGATGGGATGTGTGCAACCCTAAGTTTGTTATTCTCTACTAATAGAGCCTGTAAATTACAAAAATCAAGCTAACTGTTCATCAAAAGCTTAGGAAACAAAAAACCTGTAGAATTACCAGTACAAAAATTGATGGAAGAACATTAATAAAGTATTTTATGATGTTATTCTTACACCAAAAACAACTTACACTAGCAACTTACTCTGAGCAAAAGGTAACTGTGTTCAAACTTCGCTTACTGAATGAGTTACTGTTTCACTCTTTAAACAACAAGCTTCTTAATAACATTTAGTGTGAAGTGACAACAGCAGCTGCTCTCTTGGTGCAATAAAAGTTATGACGAAATCAACTGTGTAAAATATTAGAAACCATAAAACTTTCTAATATTTTGTATGAACAGCAGTCGTTAAATGAGATAAGATCTATTAATTTAGATTTTATACCAATTAAAAAACTTACTTTCATTTCCACCAATGTACATGGAAAAGTGTGATCTTGTAGGACCGTTATCATTCCTTGTATCCAAAGTTTGAGTGTACTGGCCAGTTCCTTGTAGTCTTCAACCTTTCGTAGTTTCTCCTGTTGTTCAAGAAATAAAGTACTGTTGTATATCCTTCAGAAAACTGGGCATTGTATTCTTAGTTTCAGAAAACTGGACATTGTACTCTTAATCTCAGAAAACTGGACAATGTATTCTTAGTTTTATTCATTCATGAAGGACTACACTATACAGTTTTCAGGAGATATGAAAAGCTTCTCCCTAGTAATTAAAGAGAGTTTTTAATGCACCTAGAAACTACTAACAACTTAATAGTTTTAATAAACTTTAAATTTTATTAATTTACCAAATTATATATCTAGGGGTCCTGATTTTCTGTTTTAATTAATAAACACCAATAAAACATTTCCAATATGAAAAAAAAAATCTCACTTTCCAATAAACACCAGAAATGGACATTCAGTTTACTAGTGTTCCCACTTTCCTTAATCACAGTACTTGTTAGGCTTAACCCTTTCCCAATGAGAAAAGAAATGTGTTTTGTTTGTTAGTGGTAAGTTGTTTTTTATAAGTTTGTATAAAATATCAATTGTTCTAACAAAGCTTCAACATAAATAGGACTATCTTTAGTACATGCTATTACTACCATAAGAGAAACTGGAGTGTAGAAAATATACAGTATATTAGTAAACTTATTAATTAGCATTAGAAGTGAGAACTCTGAAAAACACCAATGTTAAAGTATATACATAAAACTAAAAACCCTGGAAAACACTGATTTTAAGATATTTAAATAAAACTATAAAAAAGCTCAAAACAAAAAACACACCAAAGAGCAAAAGCCCAACTTTTCTAGGACATTAATCTTTCAGATAAACACCATCCAAAATACGGTAGATGTCCATATAACAATATAATGTTGAATATATTGCCGAATATAAAGGTGAATGTAATGTTGAATATATTGCTGAATGTTTAATTCCACAAACTACTCAAGATGTAACATTCAATTCTTCAAAATACATTTATAAATTAATATTCTTTCCTATAAAAACTAATAAAAAACAAATGAGTGACACAACAAGTGGATTCATCAATAAAATTACAATAATCCATTCTCCTTAACAATGCAACACAAAACACTGTTTAGTTTCACAAAACATATATTCTTCTATTTTCATATTTTTTCTCACAACAATATGTGATACATTCTATTTTTACTTATTATAATAGCTCTTCAGTATGTATGATTTCTTGCCCAAATGTTTTTGAATAATTAATTTATCTATAGACTACAAAATCAATGTACACATGATTTAAAACAGCTTAGTAAGTAGTCACATAAATTCTACATAAATGCTTTTGTCATCTTAATTAAAATAAAATCTTTAAAAGACATTTCTATCTTCTAAAATTGTTTCACAAAAACCAACACATTCTTAAGAGTGCTTGTTAAGCCTACTTAATAAATTCACGAAAAACTATACCCAGTTGTAACAATTACTTACACTGTCTGCAAGTGGGTGATAGTCTGGAGGTTCGGAAAATACATCATAGAGAGAGGATATATAGGTAATGAGAGACCTTTCATCAGGATCTGGGGTGTCAACATCTAAACATTCATGGCAAAACATACAATTTAGTTTCAAAAAAGTTTTCTGGGCATCATATTGAAGATATCTTGTTAAATAAAATGTAAAAAAACTACAGACAGTGGGAGAACTTATGTAGTTTAGGGCGGGGAAAGAATAAAACTATCAACTGAAAAACATACATAAGAGTGAAAGAAAAATTAGGAGAATACGGTTGACACTGTTCTATACAGAAACTTCTCACACAACAAACTGTAACAAAAAAAAAGTAAAAATATTGAATCCAACAGGTAGAAAATAATATTTTAATATTTCAACATCTAAGTTAAAACATTATTTTCAGTCCTACAGTTAATTTATCTGATTTTCAGCTGAATCACCATGAAAACATTAACTGATTCTAAATCCATTACAATATTTTTTATACACTAAACAAAAACTGCTGAATATTTGTGTAAAGATAAAAAAAACTGAATATTTACAAAAAATACATTGCTCTTCTATTCAACTCAAAAAATAACACCAGGACATTTTCGCGGAACATGGGTCTTCTATTTGAAGTCATTAACTTAAAAATACTTAACTATCTATACCTAAACATTTCACTTTGGTATAAAAGGCTTCTTGTTTCATTTCTATATTTGAGAAAATAGTATTCAGAACTCTGTGAGGAAAGCATGACCAGTTTCATGACTCCAATAGAAAAGCATAACTAATTTCAGGACTCTCAGAGAGAAACATGACTACCTTCAGGACTCCCAGACAAAAGCATGACTAATTTCAGGACTCTCAGAGAGAAACATGACTAATTTCAGGACTCCCAGACAAAAGCATGACTAATTTCAGGACTCTCAGATAGAAACATGACTACCTTCAGGACTCCCAGACAAAAGCATGACTAACTTTTAGAGAACTTATACTTTACTTTTCACTAATGACTTTAAGTTTAAATGGATAAAACTTAATATAAGTTAATATGTCTAAATAAAAAGGTTGTTTATTTGCATTGTAGCAAATGCACGTCATCAGGCAGTAAATATCATGTAAGATAGAAACTAGGCTACAAAGAACCATTGAAGGGTTAGAATAAGAGGTTCTAACAACTTGTGTTCTAGTTGGAGCATGTTAACATAGCTACTACTTGAAACAAACAACACTGTTGAATGTTTTAAATAAGCAGTAGGAAAATTAGCAAGAAAAAGGGTGTTTGGGGCAACTGAAACTGGAGTTTGGAAAATAAACACAGAATAATGAAATAAAATAAAACAGTAATCCAGATAAATATTTTTAAAAAGGAGAAATACTTTATCAGTTTAAGGTTGAAAAGGAAGTTGAACAAGAAATAAACATAAGTAAAAGTGTTTCTACTTTACATGAGGTAAAAGTCTCATGAACTTAAAGTATATACCTACAAAACTTTATTCACAGCTTAAAAAAAAAAAAGACGTTATTCATGTGATTATATGTAGATCACTTATAAACGGTTGGTGATTTACTTTTTAGACTGTTAGTAAAACAAAATAATGCAAGGTTAAAACAAGTTATAACATGGTTAAATTAACATTTCCTCATGTCTACAATCTGACAGAACCCAAAAGCCGTCCTTAAATTATAAAGAACAAAACCTGCATCACAAGTTTTATTGACCACCATGAACTAAGATAGAGATTCATTTAGAGACAAGTACTTCCAGGGTAAACCAGTTTTTTCTGACTGGTACCACTAGATGTATTCACTTTTCCTTTCTTTGTTCACAGTCAGAGCAGACAGCTATTTTCCCAGGCACTAAAAAGGTGACCCAAAGGTCAAGGACTTTGTTAGAACAAATCACTAATTTCAGGACCATGAGAGAAAAGCATGACTAGCTTCAGGACTCTCAGAGAAAAACATGACTAATTACAGAAGTCTCAGAAAAATCATGACTAGTTGCAGAACTTTCAGAGAAAAACATGACTAGTTTCAAAATTCTGAGAAAAAACAATGACTCAATACAGAAGTCTAAGAGAAAAACATGACTAATTACACTGCACAACAATTTTTGAAAAGATTTGCTTCCTGAAAAGGTTTTGCTGATTGTGACAAGTACCTGGTGGGTATGCACAAATATAGTTTAGGTTTTGCCTCATCCTGTAGGAACTCTGAGAAATAGACAGTTAACTGTTTACGGCAATAATGTATTTAATTGTGTTTATGTTTATAATACACTATTAAGTTCAACGTAATTAAAAGTGTTTTGCTCCTGATTTTCGTTTGTATTCAATGTCCGGTGCATCACGTTGCAGTGTCCAACAGTAGTCAGCAAGCATTGACGGATTCCAGTTGCCCTGATATCGTTTTTCCACTGTAGCAAAACTGAAGATTTCAATGAAACGGTACGTGTTGGGCAAATTTGGATGAGATTTTCGTGATCAGCAGCCAAAAATCTATAAGGAACACCCAACAGTGTTCAAGAAGCAAAAACTTTGTTGTGCAGTGTTACACAAATATGACTAGATTCATGGCATTCAAAGAAAAATATGACTAACTACAGGACTCATTGAAAAATATGACTAACTACAGGACTCATTGAGAAAACAAAGAGTTACTTTAATTTACACTCTTATGATGAAACTTTACATACCGAATTGTAATGCATAAATTAAATCTTAAAAAATCAAATTTCATCATTGGATCTGAACTTTAGATGTTGTTTAAATGGCAGAACGGTCATTTACTGCCATACATAAAGTAATAACAAGGGCACCTTCTGGGTCAAGAAGTCTGGTAACTCCACACTCCTTCTCCAATATGGAAAATGCTAGTTCTAGATTATCACGAGGAGGCTTTGCTCTCAGTGTTGTCCAGTCAATAAGATCAGGTCTAGAAAAGTATTTGTGTAGCATCATTATTTAAAAACACTAGAACTTTAATGTTTCTGGTGATATAATAATTACCCTAAAATATGAAAATCTTTTATTAATCTAACTTCTATCTCTTTTGTTCTTAATCCAGAATATTATTCTTTAATTAACAAAATAACAACAGTCTTGTTTATGTATTATGTTGCTTGATGCCTAATAACAAAATTGTTTCCCTTTAGAAATTTCAAACACCCCACAAAAGAATTAAAATTATCTCAAAAATTAAAATTGGTGAAGAAATAAAATTAGCTTTTAAAAAAAGTTTTTATTGTTTAAATTAAATATTGTTAATGTATCTTGATTACAAAACACTTTAAGAACATTAAACAAACCTTGTTACACTTTAAGAACATTAAACAAACCTTGTTACACTTTAAGAACATTAAACAAACCTTGTTATACTTTAAGAACATTAAACAAACCTTGTTACACTTTAAGAACATTAAACAAACCTTGTTACACTTTAAGAACATAAAACAAACCTTGTTACACTTTAAGAACATTAAACTTCTATTAGAGAAGCAAACTTTGTTACACTTTAAGAACATTAAACAAACCTTGTTACACTTTAAGAACATTAAACTTCTATTAGAGAAGCAAACTTTGTTACACTTTAAGAACATTAAACTTCTATTACAGAAGCAATTCTTGTTACACTTTAAAAACATTAAAAAAACCTTGTTACACATTAAGAACATTAAACAAACCTTGTTACACATTAAGAACATTAAACAAACCTTGTTACACATTAAGATCATTAAACAAACCTTGTTACTTTAATTTCTATATTAGGCATGCAATAGAGTTAAACATGTTAAACAAACAACTAACATGTTAATTATAACATTAAAAGTAAGACTGTCCTTCTAATCACTTGTAAAGTCCAAAACAGTGGTCAGTAGTCCAATGTGTCCAGAGAAAGGTTGCCTTTTCAATCAGACACAGCCTTGATCTCCACCCAACTATTGAATTGTAGGACTAAAGTAAGTCTGCTCTTCCAAGTACTTGCAGAGTACCTAACTCTGACCCCTTGTCAGTATTATGCAGTGTCTAGATGATGGATGTCACATGAGCTTCTACCTCAATCTGTTCTTGTAAACTCTAGTACTGATGATAAGACTGTCCCTTCCAATAATTTGTAATGTCCTTAACTTTAACTCATAAACAGTGGTCAGTAATACACTGTGTCCAGAGTAGAAGTGTCTTAATGATTATAGAAATATATAACCTGTAAAACCCTCACCTGTTCCTATGAATTATGGCATTGAAGGCAAGTCCATCCTTCCAACTTTTTGTGAGGTCAGTAACTTTAACCCCTGGATACTGGTCAGTAGTACGCTGTGCCCAGAGCAGAAGTGCCTCTCTGGCTGTTAACACTTTATCAGTTTGTCCAATTATATCTGATATCTACAATATCACATAATATAGAATTAGTTGTTTTTTTTAGATAAAGAAAACAATAACTGGACTCCATCAGTTTTTGATAGAAAAAAAACCTCTCACCTTCATATTTTTATCTGCCATTGAAATATATATATTATTCTAAAATGTATAATGTTATAAATTATTTCACAAAATCAATTTATTTGTAAATTTTTTACAGTAAAGAACAGTTACTTTAAAATGTAACACTTTTATCCACAAGTAACTTTTTCATGTCTAAATTAACAAAATCAGTAAAACTGGAGAAAATAAAGAGCAACACTGATGAATGAACAAGAAAAGGTACATTCATATTGTCAAATTTCTTGACTTTTCACCTAAAGTAACTGGAGATAAATCAAAAATACATTACATAACTTAGTCACTTCTTTCTGCTTTAAATGAATATATGTGCTACACACACACCAGCAAGTAGTCTGTTTTTTGTGCTTTAAATAAATATAACATGTGCTTTAATTTACAAAGACCAATAACTGGTCAGTTCTTATTGTTTTATATATATATAACATGTGCCTTAATTTATGTAGACCAATTACTGGTCAGTTCTTACTGTTTTATATAAATATAACATATGCTTTAATTTACATAGACCAATAACTGGTCCTTATTGTTTTATATAAAAACACATGTGCTTTGATTTACACAGAACAATAACTGGTCACTTCTTGTTTTGTACCAATACTGTATTTTATACCAGCCTATATTCAGTACAACATTACAAACACAAGTTTTTACATTTTTATAATAAGAATGTCAACAAGCCACTGCTCACAACACATACCACTTCTGTAACACAGAGAAGTTGTGACAAATGGTTCGTTGATTTCTTCAGTAACTAATAGGTTTCAGGTAAGCACCTAAAACAATGACCAGGATAGCATGTTGATTTATTGGTTGCTTCTGTTGTAACATGGATACAAGTTGTTATTATGATAGCCATGTAACAACCAGTCACAGTCTGGTTACTGGAAAATACTTCTGGGTATTCCTAGCAACTCAAAATTATCCACAGGGGGTGATAACAAACATTAAAAGACAACTTGACGTTAAGAAGCTGCTACATCAACTAAGTCACAAATGACAAAATTTCCCAGTAGTATATTATTAGTAACAGATATGATTTCCAATATTTGTTTTATTTAACAACTCATGTTTTCCTAAAACTGCTTCTTCATCATGTAGTTTATGTACGATTAATGGTACAAGTACCGATGAAAAATGAACCAGTTTTCATACAGACCTGAGCTACAAGTTTCCGTTGGTAACCAGACGATAACACCTGTGTATTATCATACCTAACCCTAACAGTCTCAAACAACTCTGGTCCTACTCCACGTGTATCTACAAAAGGTGACCAATCCTGTTCTCACGAAGTAGCATTCTTCCTCTCTCGTTTCCAGACGCACAAATAAAACCCTCTGGCTAATTAGAACGGGAAAGGGGGGTGGAATGCAAGCTATGTTCGTGTAACGTGTTCCTCGTGCATTTCGTCAACGAGATTTATGAAATTACTTATATAACCTGCATGTTGTGTTATTATCGGGCGAACCTGTACTGTTCATTTATTTTTTCTTTTCTTTTATATTTCAACCACATACCTCGTACATTAAACTCTGATATATATCAGGTTCGACTTAGAATATTGAGTAATTAATATTATTTTGCCCAGCATGGCCAGATGGTTAAGGCACTCGACTCGTAATCCAAGGGTCGCGGGTTTGAATCTCCGTCACACCAAACACGTACCCCCTTTCAGCCGTCGGGACATTATAAGTTACGATCAATCCCATTATTCGTTGGTAAAAGAGTAGTCCAAAGGTTGGCTGTGGGTGGTGATGAATAACAAACACACGACAGACATAACATTGAACGAGACGCTATTTATTTCACAAACTGCACGAGCACACCAGTCTCAATACATAAGGCACGAGACGTATTTGCCCAGTCTTCGAAAACGTTCTGTTTCAAGAATAAACAAAACCAGAATTAACAAACATATGCATTTCTTGCCTTTTAATTTTAAATGTTACGCTGTGTTGTAACCTACAGAGTACATAGTTCTTCTCATGATTCATAACACGCGCACGTTTTACCGACCTCACGACGGTACAGACTCCAATGTTAAGGGTCCCTTGTGTGACGTCATTTCAACAAAAAGTATTGTCTTGTTCTTACGCTGCCCAAAATAGTATTCGATTGGTTTGTTTTGAATTTCCCACAAAGCTACTCAAGGGCTATCTGTGCTAGCCGTCCCTAATTTAGCAGTGTAAGACTAGAGGGAAGGCAGGTAGTCATAACCACCGACCGCCGACTCTTGGGCTACTCTTTTACCAACGAATAGTGGGACCGTCACATTATAACGCCCCAACGGCTGAAAGGGCGAGCATGTTTAGTGTGAGGGGAATTCCAACCCGCTACCCTCAGATTACGAATCTAGCGCCCTAACCACTTGGCCATGCCGGACCATATCTGTCGTATTCCAGCCGGCCTGATGAGTATTGGCATTGGCGAAAGGCCCTGACGGCATTTAATATTGCAAATATACAGTGTTTGACAGGTCATTATGTATTCTTCTTTGCTTTCACTCATGTTCATAGAAATACGTTATGACATGTTTTTCTGCATACATACATACGTACATGCTATGTATGAGATTTATTATGTTCTAATGTACAATAATTATATATACATATCGTTTGTAATAAAAACAAATTACACTATGTAACAAAATTTTTTGTGTGTGATGAGAGACTATATGATGATGGGAGACTATATCTGGGGACTGATACGTGAAAGTGATTTACATTACAGTCGCAAGTCTCGAAAAACTACTCACTTCTAAACATTTTTGTATAACTTTAGTATAAATACATGTAAATCTTGATTCATATGTTGTTTTATTCAGATCTTATGTAAATGAAAATGTGCAAATTTGCCCCTTTTTACATCGAAAATAGGTTAATTTATAAATTTCATTATCCAGGCCACAAAAGCAAAGTTTGAAGGGAATAATGGCCATTTTCTGTACTTTTACAACATAAGCAATTAAGAAATAACACGTACTATCTAGGAACAAAATTTGTGTTACATAGTGTCATCAACTCAATAAAGGAAACTTGTCTCTGGATGAAAAACATTTCTATGGAATGATTAGGACACTAAAAATTATCATACTGGCAAATTTCGTTTGTATAAACCATTTATATTCTCTTTGTATTTGTTGTATGAAAAGTTTTTGTAGGCGTGAGACGGTAAGTATTATATTTGAAACCTCTACTGTGCGTCATACAGTCCACAGTTGTTTCAGCTGTGACACGCGGTACTTGTGTGACCTTTACAAAAATAAAATAAAATAATGTATTTGTTGAAAGCTGACGAAACATTCATGTTTTCCTGCTTACATATACCTCGATTATTTAACCTAAAAGATGTGGGAGGGGCAATATTCATATCATGAATATATGCGATGTATAAACAGTATGAAGCACACGTGCTATGTAAGAGAGTAAGATTACAAACAAAAGTCGGTGGAAAGAGTTTGATTTTAACAAAAGAGCTCCGATGATGACTATAAGGTAGGGGAGAGGACCGTATATGTTTAAAAAGTATTTAAAGTGTGAGAAGCACATAAATATACTGTCTTTCACTACTGCCAGCGCATGGGGGTCTCTCCCCGAATCAGCACCTACGTCTGCTGCGCAATGAAAACAATATATATACTTCATTGAACTGGAAACCTTTAAAACCTTCATTACTGAAACGTCTCCTTTTCGAAAACAATTTGTCTTCTTTAACAAAATAGTCCGGTAAATATGATCCTTCTGAAGGGGAAGTAATTCTCTTTAATTTTACTTCCAGAAGATGTAACTTTCCTTTCAGGCGTAATTTACACAAACTGTCGTACTAATACAGGTGTTACCAACCTTTCTGAACTCAACCAACAAAGTGCCAGAGTTTGGAAAACAGTTAGAAGGATAGTTCATTAAAGTTCACGTAGAACAAGAAATATAATACGTGTGAACAACAGCAAGAAGTCCTACAACAGACTAGTCCTAGATCATAGGGTAAAAATGAAAGAAATCAACACAGAAGCTCGTCCGTTTTTTTTTCTTCTACTATTGAAATTAAAGTTTTTCTAGTGGTAAATGGACAATATCCGCTTATCTTTAGAATCCACAACACGTTCCGTCTGATCTCACTATCTGAAGTCTGAAATACTGTCATAAAACTACAATACGGACATTTCTTCTATAACACACGTGTGAAAGTTCATTAAAACTCACTTAGAACTACAATACTAACATTTCTTCTATAGCACACGTGTGAAAGACAGTTCATTAAAACTCACTTAAAACTACAATACTGACATTTCTTCTATAACACACGTGTGAAAGTTCATTAAAACTCACTTAGAACTACAATACTGACATTTCTTCTATAACACACGTGTGAAAGACAGTTCATTGAAACTCACTTAGAACTACAATACTGACATTTCTTCTATAACACACGTGTGAAAGTTCATTAAAACTCATCTAGAGCTACAATACTGACGTTTCATCTATAACACCCCCCAGTGGCTCAGCGGTATGTCTGCGGACTTACAACGCTAAAAACAAGTTTTCGATACCCGTGGTGGGCAGAGCACAGATAGCCCATTGTGTATCTTTGCGATTAATTAAAAACAACAACAACCCTTAAAATAAAAGTTAGACATTCAGTTTGAGTTTGGCCCGGCATGACCATGCGTGTTAAGGCGTGCGACTCGTAATCTGAGGGTCGCTGGTTCGCATCCCCTTCGCGCCAAACATGCTCGCCCTTTCAGCTGTGGGGGCGTTATAATGTTACGGTCAATCCCACTATTCGTTGGTAAAAGAGTAGCCCAAGAGTCGGCGGTGGGTGGTGATGACTAGCTGCCTTCCCTCTAGTCTTACGCTGCAAAATTAGGGACGGCTAGCGTAGATAGCCCTCGTGTGGCTTTGCGCGAAATTTCAGAAAAACAAACAAATAAACAATCTATAACACACGTGTGAAAGACAGTTCATTAAAACTCGCGTAGAACAACAACACTGACGTTTCTTTTATAACACACGTGTGAAGGACAGTCTAGTAAAATATGTAAAACGCCTATAGTGACGTTTGTATTTAGTAAGTTATTTGGACCATCAGGTTATTTTATTTTATCTTTCAATACACAAACTTTCGACCCAATGACCTGAGCATTCTACATTTAGTAAACAACAGTATTAAACACAACAATTCTACTGAAACATTGAACTGAATTTCGAAGCATCAACATGTTACTAGTTAATATTACTTCCACAATAATCCTTGATCGTACGTTAGGGATACACCAGGAACACCTGGAACATTATATCTCGTAACAGTTGTTCGGGATATTTCTACATACCTTGAAACAGTTTACAATATTTGTTGTATCCGGTATTGCAGCTTACAGTATCTGATTTATCACGTGATATTGGTTCACATTACCTGTTTTATCTTGTTACAATGTTAGTATTTGTTGTACTACGTAGTATTCTAAGGTAGTGTTCCCCAAAGCCAAACAAACTGGGCGAAAACGAAATTGCTGAATTAATTTTAATTCTAAATAAACGATAAACCGATAAAAACCAGTTGAGTTAATTAAGTGATGCAGTACGTCGAAAGGAGATATTGTTTTTTATTACGTCACTGTTTTTCAATCACCATACTAGAGTTATATGTTTGGGAGAGTCTCAAACTTTTTTATTCACATCAAGGGAGCCTCAGACTTAAAAAGAGTTTGGAAACCACTAGTCCACGGAACTTAATGATATTTATTGTGTTTAAAGATATATCCTAACAGTAGTATCTTTCTTGGAGCTAGGCTTCGTTAGACATATAATACTGGGTTTTGTTTGAAGTTGAACATGCAGCAAACAGAAGTGTTAGTTTAGAACACCAAGCTCTTGGTTTTAATGAAAGCTATAGATCCATAAGTCACTCCATTTTAATAAATTAAAATTCACAGAAGTGTTAGTTTAGAACACCAAGCTCTTGGTTTTAATGAAAGCTATAGATCCATAAGTCACTCCATTTTACTAAATTAAAATTCACGTGACATCGAGAAACGCAGCAGAAGAGTAAGCAGCAGAGTGAACAAGGAAATGACCAATTTAACCATGTTTATATCACAGTGCTAACCCTAACAGTCTTCGTTTTTTATGCGTCCTCTTATTACCTGCTCTTTAACACGAAATTTATACACATGTTCAACACCCCGGGGAGAGACGTGCTCTTGAAACATATACATATACAGAACGTAGATAGAGCGAAGCAGCTATAGAAATGTCTAGAAAGTGAATGTTACAAGATTAATTTTAAGTTTTTCATTACATCACTGACGTTGTAGACAAATTACACATTACAGCAGAGAAATTTAGACAATTCAAAATAAATTATGGTTTTTCTAGAGAGAAATGGGAAACGAGGACAGAAACATGGAATATAAACGTAAAGTTTGGCACCGAAGAAAAAAGACAAAATCGCTCGGAGTTGGTAGGTTTCTTATGGTTTAATTAACTCTTAATTGAGATATTTAGGTTTCTACACACTGCTGCAATTGAGAGTGTATACGTAACGCACAGACAAGAGGATAATTACGTGCCACTAATGTGCCACACATTACTTTAGATTCTTTCAAACGAAACGACTTATAGAGATAAAAAATAAGGAAGTGACAAACCAGGGCAATTTGACCCATAATCAGAATTTAACTTAATAACATGGGTGAATAGTTTCACCCAAAATTAGCAACATGGGAGAATGGTTTAATTTTATTGTCCCTCAGTCGCTGCTCAACATTAATGCTGTACTCTTGTACCCAAAGAACCAATTACTGTTACTGCTGTTAAAATATTGTACCCAAAGAAACAATTACTGTTACTGGTGTTAAACTCTTGTACCCAAAGAACCAATTACTGTTACTGGTGTTAAACTCTTGTACCCAAAGAACCAATTACTGTTACTGGTGTTAAACTCTTGTACTCAAAGAACCAATTACTCTTACTGGTGTTAAACTCTTATACACAAAGAACCAATTACTCTTACTGTTGTTAAACACTTGTACCCAAAGAACCAATTACTCTTACTGGTGTTAAACTCTTGTACCCAAAGAACCAATTACTCCTACTGGTGTTAAGCTCTTGTACCCAAAGAACCAATTACTCTTACTGGTGTTAACCTCTTGTACCCAAAGAACCAATTACTCTTACTGGTGTTAAGCTCTTGTACCCAAAGAACCAATTACTCTTACTGGTGTTAAACTCTTGTACCCAAAGAACCAATTACTCTTACTGGTGTTAAACTCTTGTACCCAAAGAACCAATTACTCTTACTGGTGTTAAACTCTTGCACCCAAAGAACCAATTACTGTTACTGGTGTTAAACTCTTGTACCCAAAGAACCAATTACTCTTACTGGTGTTAAACTCTTGTACCCAAATAAATATAGAGAAATAATAAAACACAAAGGTGAGAACGTTCACCTAGTAATCCACTATCAAGATACGTGAGGATTTAATGAAAGAAATGTAACTTGAGGAGAAAGAAACGTGACTGATGATTAATAGATTAATAATAAATTACATAGGCTTGATGTATTTCCTTGTATCGGGTCACAAAACAAGAAAGGTGAACTATATGTCGTGCATATACGTCCTAAGGCCATTCCGATAAACTGGATCAAGTAGAATTGGGGTACTGAAGGAAGTGATATTTATGCGCTATAAGTGTGTAAACCATGTGTTTAGTAACTTGACCACCATAACACAGTGTTAGTGTGTGAATCATGTGTCTAGTAACTTGACCACCACAACACAGTGTTAGTGCGTGAAGCATGTGTCTAGTAACTTGACCACCATAACACAGTGTTAGTGTGTGAATTATGTGTCTAGTAACTTGACCACCACAACACAGTGTTAGTGTGTGAAGCATGTGTCTAGTAACTTGACCACCATAACACAGTGTTAGTGTGTGAGCCATGTGTCTAGTAACTTGACCACCATAACACAGTGTTAGTGTGTAAACCATGTGTCTAGTAACTTGACCACCATAACACAGTGTTAGTGTGTGAGCCGTGTCTAATAACTTGACCACCAAAACACAGTGTTAGTGTGTAAACCATGTGTCAAGTAACTTGACCACCATAACACAATGTTAGTGTATGAACCATGTGTCTAGTAACTTGACCACCATAACACAGTGTTAGTGCGTGAACCATGTGTCTAGTAACTTGACCACCATAACACAGTGTTAGTGTGAGCCATGTGTCTAGTAACTTGACCACCATAACACAGTGTTAGTGTGTAAACCATGTGTCTAGTAACTTGACCACCATAACACAGTGTTAGTGTGTGAGCCGTGTCTAATAACTTGACCACCAAAACACAATGTTAGTGTATGAACCATGTGTCTAGTAACTTGACCACCATAACACAGTGTTAGTGTGTAAACCATGTGTCAAGTAACTTGACCACCATAACACAGTATTAGTGTGTGTGAAGCATGTGTCTAGAAGCCTAACCGGCATAACTCCAACAGTCCATCTTTGGGTAACTTTGACAGGTGGGCCGGTAATGTTTATAACTGATAGAATGAGGTAACAGGGTTTAGATATTAGGTTCACTTGACTAAACTACTTTTGATGCAGGTAAGCGTGTCTAGTATCACATGTTTTTTAACAATAAAATATTTAAAGAATCCTTTAAAAGGAATCAGGCTGAGGTATCATACAGGGCAGAGAAAAGGAAGGGCGAAATGACCCGTTGGCCTATATACCTCGCTACGCTGGTGACAGTTGGATACTTTATACAAATCAGACGTAAATTACAAACGAATGGTTTCTATATGTACTAGAAACCCGACCTGTTCAACTAACGTTCATAGTAATTAACAAATGTCTCATGCTCTGAAAGACTCCTCAACTCCCATCATTCATTGGGAGCACGATCTTTGTTTCTGTGGTTAACAAAACTTGCAGTTTACTATCACTGTAACTTAGACTCTATATAAACATACTACATACGCCTACAACTTAACTTATTTTGATAATATTTATAATTTAATGTGCAGAAATCTGGTGACCGACTTTCTAGATTCCACTCCAACTTTTATTAAATTGGGCGAAGACTGTTGTTGAACGCAAAGTTACACAATGGGTTATCCGTGCTGAGCCCAATACGGGTATTGAAACCTAACCTTTAATGTTATAAGCCTTTAGACGTGCTGCTGAGCCCCTAATGGGGGGTAATTATATTATGAACTATATTATTAGGTATTATATTTCTATACTAATGATATGGACTGGCCGAAAAAATGTAAATGCACAGGTGGACTATAGATGCTAGAAAATCTAACTGGTTTATTGTTGTTAGTTTTTATCTGGTTAGCTGATTCTTGTTTCGAATTCATGCGCAAATCAACACCGAGAGGTATCTGCGCATGTTCTTCATTTTCAACCAACAGATTAAAGGAAAGGTAGCCAGTTAACAGCAACTTTTGTCTGATTAAGATTTTACGGTTAATCTTGTATCATATGACAACAAAGTGCGGAACGCGTTCTTGTTTTTTATCAGCAGTGAGTAATCTGAGGATTGCGGGTTCGAATTCCCGTCGCACCAAACATGCTCGCCTTTTCAGTCGGGGGGAGGGGCGTTATAATTCTACGGTCAATCCCACTATTCCTTCGTAAAAAAGTAGCCCAAGAGTTGGCGGTGGGTTGTGATGACTAGCTGCCTTCCCTCTCGCCTTACACTGCTAAATTAGGGATGGCTAGCGCAGATAGCCCTTGAGCAGTTTTGCGCGAAATTCAAAAACAAATTCAGCAGTGAGGCGCAAACCTGGATAATTGGAGAGATGAGGTACCTTCAACGATATTAAAAGTAATTATTCTCCAAAATACTATGTTTTTTAGTGTTTATATTTGACACAAATTTGGCTTCTTCAAATTGTTTCTTGTTAAGGCGCAACTCTGCACATCTAGTTTCACGTCACTCTTTTATGGCGTTGGTATTCGTGCCTGGTATTCAGGCTATTATATATGGAATGCATGTACGTGTATCTTTATTCTTCCTGTGATTTGGTTTGGTTGGTGTTAAGCGCAAAACAAAATAAACAATACAGGTATCAAAACTCGATATTTAGCGTCACAAGCCAGCAGACTTCTTGAGATTGAAACAATTATTATTAAGAGTCTGAGAAGTCTAAGATTTTTAGCTTAAATTTACACAAGTCAATGATTTATTGTTTATATCCTTCTTCTGAATGCCATTTATTTAAAAACTTTCTTTTCGACGTGTATTAAAAACACTTCATACAAAACGAGTAAACAAAACCAAAACCTATATGCCTTGATCACGCCCACAAAAAAGTACAGCAATCTAATGGCCTAAAACGGCTCTGTATTACTTCATATTCCTGTGTAGACACGTATAGTAACTGTTTTTATCCTTTCGAACAGAGCACAGAGAGTTCACTGTTTATATCTACGCTAAAACAACAACAGCAACAGCGACTACCTTTCCCATCCACCTTAAATGACCCCTGGTGTCAAATTATTTATCACATGAACCTTGCTCATCGCAACTAGTAAGCCTGAAAAGGTATACACTCCACCTCGCTCAGCTCACTATTGTTTTAGTACCTTACATGAAGTTAATGTATCCAATCAAAAGCACGTTATACGTCTACACAAACAACCTGTGTTATTCATTTGTTCATGCCTAAGTTAACGTGACCATAAACATAGACCATATAAGGTATGGATAACGGAAAACATGTTAACTGAAGACACAAACATAGATACAAGCACCAAGTTTGTTCTTGGTAAAGAAATGTCTAACCCTTGAAAGTGTTCTGTTTGTAGGTTTATAAAAACAAACCTCTACTTTCAGTGAATTAATACGTTACTTCGTTACCAAAGAATACATGAAGAACGAACCACCACAACAAGTTATTAAACTAAACCAAAGTCCGATTAACATGTGAAAATATTCTAAAGATATTGTAATAACACAGAGGGCGCAGTGTGTTGTATCTTTCTCTGTCTTTTTGCCTCGTAAATGTTCGCTCCATACTGTATGTTGAAAATGCACACTTTAATCAGAAACTGAAAGCAACACCGTAATAGATGCCACAGAGACTGGTGTTATATAAAACCCTGAGAAAATAAAATATGTTAAGTGTTATATAAAACCCTGAGGAAATAAAATATGTTAAGTGTTGTATAAAGTCCTGAGGAAATAAAATGTGTTAAGTCTTATATAAAATCCTGAGGAAATAAAATATGTGTCAAGTATTATATAAAATCCTGAGGAAATAAAATATGTGTTAAGTATTATATAAAATCCTGAGGAAATAAAATGTTAAGTGTTATATAAAATCCTGAGAAAATAAAATGTGTTAAGTGTTATATAAAATCCTGAGGAAATAAAATATGTGTTAAGTGTTATATAAAATCCTGAGGAAATAAAATATGTTAAGTGTTATATAAAATCCTGAGGAAATAAAATATGTGTTAAGCGTTGTATAAAATCCTGAGGAAATAAAATATGTGTTAACTAGTTACGTTCATCTTCTCATACTTCTAATCACAAACTAAATTCTGTTATCACCTCCGCTATCACCAAGTGAGATGTAAAAAAAGTTTCAAATTTAGAGTATTTAGGTCTTACATCGTGTCACGTATCCTACCAAAACTGGAATCTCAGCGATGTGTTACTGACTACAGTTCGCTTGAAATATATGCCATTCTATTCAAAATCCACGAACGCTAACCACGTAATGGTAAACTGCAATTCTAGCCTCTACACACCACGGTTTACCAGTATAACTAATCGCCTTAATGTGAAAGTATTATATACGCTAGAAGTCCCTTATACAAGGGTTATGCACACTAACAATCCCTAACAGAAGGGCAATGTACACTAGCAATTTCTAATTTTAAAGTGACAGACGAAAGTAAAGAGAGCAAGTGAATAACACCCACTGCCATCTCTTACACTATACTAATCCAACAGTCGGATTTGCCCATCACACCTATAAAGCATCCACAATCCCAAAGTAAAGATCATACTTTTGCTGCGTCGAGACGCCAGCCATAAGCCTTCGGATTTACAATCACGCCCTGTGACATCTGAGTGGCAGCAGAGGCTAAATTAACGGTACGATAAAAACAATAACTAACTCGTACTGTTGTTAATTTATTCAAATCTCATTATAAATGAACATCGTTACATTCTCTTAAGACTTGGTGGTTAGGGCACTCTATTCGCATTCGATGGTTCGTGGGATCAACCTTCGTCACTCAGTATATTCCCTATTTCAGATTATAATGTGATGACCAATTTCTCTAGTTGTTGTAAAAGAGTAGCCCAAAAAAAACTCTCTTAGAACTGACACTGTTTATGTAACAAAATCACCAAGATTGTCTTAGAACTGACACTGTTTATCTAACAAGATCACTAACATTGTCTTAGAAACGACTATAAAACTATAAACTGTAAACACACTAATAGTAATCACCATTTAGAAACGACTATAAACCTATGAGCTGTAAACACACCAATAGTAATCACCATTTGGAAACGAATATAAACCTATGAGCTGTAAACACACTAATAGTAATCACCATTTGGAAACGACTATAAACCTATGAGCTGTAAACACACTAATAGTAATCACCATTTAGAAACGACTATAAACCTATGAGCTGTAAATACCTCAATAGTAATCACCATTTAAAAACGATTATAAACCTATGAACTGTAAACACACAAATAGTAATCACCATTTAGAAACGACTATAAACCTATGAGCTGTAAACACACTAATAGTAATCACCATTTAGAAACGACTATAAACCTATGAGCTGTAAACACACAAATAGTAATAACCATTTAGAAACGACTATAAACCTATGAACTATAAACACAATAATAGTAACCATCATTTAGAAACTACTATAAACCTATGAACTGTAAACACACAAATAGTAATAACCATTTAGAAACGACTATAAACCTATGAACTATAAACACAATAATAGTAACCATCATTTAGAAACGACTATAAACCTATGAACTGTAAACACACAAATAGTAATAACCATTTAGAAACGACTATAAACCTATGAACTATAAACACAATAATAGTAACCATCATTTAGAAACGACTATAAACCTATGAGCTGTAAACATACAAATAGTAATCACCATTTAGAAACGACTATAAACCTATGAGCTGTAAACACATTAATAGTAATCACCATTTAGAAACGACTATAAACCTATAAACTGTAAACACACTAATAGTAATCACCATTTAGAAACGACTATAAACCTATGAGCTGTAAACACACTAATAGTAATCACCATTTAGAAACGACTATAAACCTATGAGCTGTAAACACACAAATAGTAATAACCATTTAGAAACGACTATAAACCTATGAACTGTAAACAAAGTAATAGTAATCACCATTTAGAAACGACTATAAACCTATGAGCTGTAAACACACTAATAGTAATCACCATTTAGAAACGACTATAAACCTATGAGCTGTAAACACACTAATAGTAATCACCATTTAGAAACGACTATAAACCTATGAAGTGTAAACAAACTAATAGTAATCACCATTTAGAAACGACTATAAACCTATGAGCTGTAAACACACTAAGAGTAATCACCATTTATAAACGACTATAAGCCTATGAGCTGTAAACACACTAATAGTAATCACCATCTAGAAACGACTATAAACCTATGAGCTGTAAACACACCAATAGTAATCACCATTTATAAACGACTATAAACTTATGAGCTGTAAACACTAATAGTAATCACCATTTATAAACGACTATAAACCTATGAGCTGTAAACACACTAATAGTAATCAACCATTTAGAAACGACTATAAACCTATGTAGTGTAAACACCTCAATAGTAATCACCATTTAGTAACGACTATAAACCTATGAGCTGTAAACACATTAATAGTAATCACCATTTAGAAACGACTATAAACATATGAGCTGTAAACACATTAATAGTAATCACCATTTAGAAACGACTATAAACCTATAAGCTGTAAACACACTAATAGTAATCACCATTTAGAAACGACTATAAACCTATGAACTGTAAACAAATTAATAGTAATCACCATTTAGAAACGACTATAAACCTATGAACTGTAAACAAATTAATAGTAATCACCATTTAGAAACGACTATAAACCTATGAACTGTAAACACACTAATAGTAATCACCATTTAGAAACGACTATAAACCTGAGCTGTAAACACACTAATAGTAATCACCATTTAGAAACGACTATAAACCTATGAACTGTAAACAAATTAATAGTAATCACCATTTAGAAACGACTATAAACCTATGAACTGTAAACACACTAATAGTAATCACCATTTAGAAACGACTATAAACCTATGAGCTGTAAACACACTAATAATAATCACCATTTAGAAACGACTATAAACCTATGAGCTGTAAACACACTAATAGTAATCACCATTTAGAAACGACTATAAACCTATGAGCTGTAAACACACTAATAGTAATCACCATTTGGAAACGAATATAAACCTATGAGCTGTAAACACACTAATAGTAATCACCATTTGGAAACGACTATAAACCTATGAGCTGTAAACACACTAATAGTAATCACCATTTAGAAACGACTATAAACCTATGAGCTGTAAATACCTCAATAGTAATCACCATTTAAAAACGACTATAAACCTATGAGCTGTAAACACACTAATAGTAATCACCATTTAGAAACGACTATAAACCTATGAGCTGTAAACACACTAATAGTAATCACCATTTATAAACGACTATAAACCTATGAACTGTAAACACACAAATAGTAATCACCATTTATAAACGACTATAAACCTATGAGCTGTAAACACACTAATAGTAATCACCATTTAGAAACGACTATAAACCTATGAACTGTAAACAAATTAATAGTAATCACCATTTAGAAACGACTATAAACCTATGAGCTGTAAACACACTAATAGTAATCACCATTTAGAAACGACTATAAACCTATGAGCTGTAAACACACTAATAGTAATCACCATTTAGAAACGACTATAAACCTATGAGCTGTAAACACACTAATAGTAATCACCATTTAGAAACGACTATAAACCTATGAAGTGTAAACAAACTAATAGTAATCACCATTTAGAAACGACTATAAACCTATGAGCTGTAAACAAACTAATAGTAATCACCATTTATAAACGACTATAAACCTATGAGCTGTAAACACACTAATAGTAATCACCATCTAGAAACGACTATAAACCTATGAGCTGTAAACACACCAATAGTAATCACCATTTAGAAACGACTATATACCTATGAACTGTAAACACACTAATAGTAATCACCATTTAGAAACGACTATAACCTATGAGCTGTAAACACACTAATAGTAATCACCATTTAGAAACGACTATAAACCTATGAACTGTAAACACACAAATAGTAATCACCATTTATAAACGACTATAAACCTATGAGCTGTAAACACACTAATAGTAATCAACCATTTAGAAACGACTATAAACCTATGAGCTGTAAACACACTAATAGTAATCAACCATTTAGAAACGACTATAAACCTATGTAGTGTAAACACCTCAATAGTAATCACCATTTAGTAACGACTATAAACCTATGAGCTGTAAACACATTAATAGTAATCACCATTTAGAAACGACTATAAACCTATGAGCTGTAAACACACTAATAGTAATCACCATTTAGAAACGACTATAAACCTATGAACTGTAAACACACCAATAGTAATCACCATTTAGAAACGACTATATACCTATGAACTGTAAACACACTAATAGTAATCACCATTTAGAAACGACTATAAACCTATGAGCTGTAAACACACTAATAGTAATCACCATTTAGAAACGACTATAAACCTATGAGCTGTAAACACACTAATAGTAATCACCATTTAGAAACGACTATAAACCTATGAGCTGTAAACACACTAATAGTAATCACCATTTATAAACGACTATAAACCTATGAACTGTAAACACACCAATAGTAATCACCATTTAGAAACGACTATAAACCTATGAGCTGTAAACACACTAATAGTAATCACTATTTAGAAATGACTATAAACCTATGAACTGTAAACACACCAATAGTAATCACCATTTAGAAACGACTATATACCTATGAACTGTAAACACACTAATAGTAATCATCATTTAGAAACGACTATAAACCTATGAGCTGTAAACACACTAATAGTAATCACCATTTATAAACGACTATAAACCTATGAACTGTAAACACACAAATAGTAATCACCATTTATAAACGACTATAAACCTATGAGCTGTAAACACACTAATAGTAATCAACCATTTAGAAACGACTATAAACCTATGAGCTGTAAACACACTAATAGTAATCAACCATTTAGAAACGACTATAAACCTATGTAGTGTAAACACCTCAATAGTAATCACCATTTAGTAACGACTATAAACCTATGAGCTGTAAACACATTAATAGTAATCACCATTTAGAAACGACTATAAACCTATGAGCTGTAAACACACTAATAGTAATCACCATTTAGAAACGACTATAAACCTATGAACTGTAAACACACCAATAGTAATCACCATTTAGAAACGACTATATACCTATGAACTGTAAACACACTAATAGTAATCACCATTTAGAAACGACTATAAACCTATGAGCTGTAAACACACTAATAGTAATCACCATTTAGAAACGACTATAAACCTATGAGCTGTAAACACACTAATAGTAATCACCATTTAGAAACGACTATAAACCTATGAGCTGTAAACACACTAATAGTAATCACCATTTATAAACGACTATAAACCTATGAGCTGTAAACACACTAATAGTAATCACTATTTAGAAATGACTATAAACCTATGAGCTGTAAACACACTAACAGTAATCACCATTTAGAAACGACTATAAACCTATGAAGTGTAAACAAACTAATAGTAATCACCATTCAGAAACGACTATAAACCTATAAACTGTAAACACACTAATAGTAATCACCATTTAGAAACGACTATAAACCTATAAGCTGTAAACACACTAATAGTAATCACCATTTAGAAACGACTATAAACCTATGAACTGTAAACACACAAATAGTAATCACCATTTATAAACGACTATAAACCTATGAGCTGTAAACACACTAATAGTAATCAACCATTTAGAAACGACTATAAACCTATGAGCTGTAAACACACTAATAGTAATCAACCATTTAGAAACGACTATAAACCTATGTAGTGTAAACACCTCAATAGTAATCACCATTTAGTAACGACTATAAACCTATGAGTTGTAAACACATTAATAGTAATCACCATTTAGAAACGACTATAAACCTATGAGCTGTAAACACACTAATAGTAATCACCATTTAGAAACGACTATAAACCTATGAACTGTAAACACACCAATAGTAATCACCATTTAGAAACGACTATATACCTATGAACTGTAAACACACTAATAGTAATCACCATTTAGAAACGACTATAAACCTATGAGCTGTAAACACACTAATAGTAATCACCATTTAGAAACGACTATAAACCTATGAGCTGTAAACACACTAATAGTAATCACCATTTAGAAACGACTATAAACCTATGAGCTGTAAACACACTAATAGTAATCACCATTTATAAACGACTATAAACCTATGAACTGTAAACACACCAATAGTAATCACCATTTAGAAACGACTATAAACCTATGAGCTGTAAACACACTAATAGTAATCACTATTTAGAAATGACTATAAACCTATGAGCTGTAAACACACTAACAGTAATCACCATTTAGAAACGACTATAAACCTATGAAGTGTAAACAAACTAATAGTAATCACCATTCAGAAACGACTATAAACCTATAAACTGTAAACACACTAATAGTAATCACCATTTAGAAACGACTATAAATCTATGAGCTGTAAACACACTAATAGTAATCATCATTTAGAAACGACTATAAACTTATAAGCTGTAAACACACAAATAGTAATAACCACTTAGAAACAACTATAAACCTATGAACTGTAAACACACTAATAGTAATCACCATTTAGAAACGACTATAAACCTATGAGCTGTAAACACACTAATAGTAATCACCATCTAGAAACGACTATAAACCTATGAGCTGTAAACACACAAATAGTAATCACCATTTAGAAACGACTATAAACCTATGAGCTGTAAACACATTAATAGTAATCACCATTTAGAAACGACTATAAACCTATAAGCTGTAAACACACTAATAGTAATCACCATTTAGAAACGACTATAAACATATGAGCTGTAAACACATTAATAGTAATTACCATTTAGAAACGACTATAAACCTATAAGCTGTAAACACACTAATAGTAATCACCATTTAGAAACGACTATAAACCTATGAACTGTAAACAAATTAATAGTAATCACCATTTAGAAACGACTATAAAACTATGAACTGTAAACAAATTAATAGTAATCACCATTTAGAAACGACTATAAACCTATGAACTGTAAACACACTAATAGTAATCACCATTTAGAAACGACTATAAACCTATGAGCTGTAAACACACTAATAGTAATCACCATTTAGAAACGACTATAAACCTATGAACTGTAAACAAATTAATAGTAATCACCATTTAGAAACGACTATAAACCTATGAACTGTAAACACACTAATAGTAATCACCATTTAGAAACGACTATAAACCTATGAGCTGTAAACACACTAATAGTAATCACCATTTAGAAACTACTATAAACCTATGAACTGTAAACACATTAATAGTAATCACCATTTATAAACGACTATAAACCTATGAGCTGTAAACACACTAATAGTAATCACCATTTAGAAACGACTATAAACCTATGAGCTGTAAACACACTAATAGTAATCACCATTTGGAAACGAATATAAACCTATGAGCTGTAAACACACTAATAGTAATCACCATTTGGAAACGACTATAAACCTATGAGCTGTAAACACACTAATAGTAATCACCATTTAGAAACGACTATAAACCTATGAGCTGTAAACACACTAATAGTAATCACCATTTAGAAACGACTATAAACCTATGAGCTGTAAACACACTAATAGTAATCACCATTTAGAAACGACTATAAACCTATGAGCTGTAAACACACTAATAGTAATCACCATTTATAAACGACTATAAACCTATGAACTGTAAACACACAAATAGTAATCACCATTTATAAACGACTATAAACCTATGAGCTGTAAACACACTAATAGTAATCATCATTTGGAAACGACTATAAACCTATGAGCTGTAAACACACTAATAGTAATCACCATTTATAAACGACTATAAACCTATGAACTGTAAACACACAAATAGTAATCACCATTTATAAACGACTATAAACCTATGAGCTGTAAACACACTAATAGTAATCACCATTTAGAAACGACTATAAACCTATGAACTGTAAACAAATTAATAGTAATCACCATTAATGTAAAATAACTAAAATAAAAGCGAAAATCGATGTATTTTGTTGGTTTAGTTATTTAAGTAATTTTCCATTGGATGTGGGTATTCTCAGCTGCCTGATGTGAATATCCCAGAGAGAAATGATCGAATGTCAATTGGTAACAGATGACATGTTCGGGCGCTTAAATATGGTCGTTTCCTTTCGGTGAAACTAAGACATCAGATTTATTTCAGGGCCCAGGTATCAGATAAATGTTCAATAATATTTAGTGAACCCTACATGTGATGACTGAGTAACATAACCAGTTTTTGTTTGTTTGTTGAATGTCGTAGAAAGCTACTTGACAGCGCTCTGGGCTAGCCGTCACTAATTTTGAAACGATGGACTTAAGATTTCTTTTGAATTTCGCGCAAAGCTACACGAGGGCTATCTGTGCTAGCCGTCCCTAATTTAGCAGTGTAAGACTAGAGGGAAGGCAGCTAGTCATCACCACCCACCGCCAACTCTTGGGCTACTCTTTTACCAACGAATAGTGTGATTGACCATAACTTTATAACGCCCACGCGGCTGAAAGAGCGAACATATTTGGTGTAAGCTGGATTCGAACCCTCGACCCTCAGTTTTCGATTCTTAACTTGGTTAAGACAACACACCGGATTTACCAACCACTTCTTTAACCACACAATAAATCAGATTTTCCAACCAGTTCTTTAACACAATATATAGCTAAGAAAAAAAAAACAGATTTACCAATTAACTGAAATAAAGTTGATCGACTGAGCCACAAGCCGATGTTCTGAAATCAGCACGAGCTACATCACAGAATCACAAGTTAATAAAGTTGATCGACTGAGCCACAAGCCGATGTTCTGAAACCAGCACGAGCTACATCACAGAATCACAAATTAATAAAGTTGATCGACTGAGCAACAAGCCGATGTTCTGAAATCAGCACGAGCTGCATCACAGAATCACAAATTCATAAAGTTGATCGACTGAGCCACAAGACGATGTTCTGAAATCAGCACGAGCTGCATCACAGAATCACAAGTTAAACATCTCCATTCCCCAACAGCTCAGCAGTAAGTCTGATGGCTTAAACGCTAAAACCCGTGTTTCGATACCCGTGGTGGGCACAGCGCAGATACTTGATTCTGTGTTGTTCCGCAGAACAACTTCGATAAGCGATATTAAAGAATTAATTGACACATCGATATGACGATTCTCCCTTAGTTTTCATGTCACGCAACGTTACGAGCACCAAGAAGTAAATACTGTGTTACTATGGGGTTAGGCTACGAAACAAACAAAAATCAAAACCTAAACCAAACACCATTAGCGTTTAAGAGACGGTAGGTTTCCCTTAAATAACACTATATAACAAAAGTTTTATTTTTTCTTTTTCCTGGACAGAAAGTGTTATTTTCCAACTGCTAAAGTAAATGGAAAAGACCTATTTTTTCTCTTCAAACTCTGCTTTTGTAACCTGGGAGCGTATAACGAAAACACCATAGAAGACCATATCTGGGGACTGATAGGTGAAAGTGATTTACATTACGGTCGCAAATCTCGAAAAACTACTCACTTCTAAACAGTTTTGTATAACTTTAGTATAAATACATGTAAATCTTGATTCATGAGTTGTTTTATTCAGACCTCATGTAAATGAAAATGTGCAGATTTGCCCGTTTTTTACATAGAAAATAGGTTAATTTCTAAATTTCATTATCCAGGTCACAAAAGGAAAGTTTGAAGGGAATAATGGTCATTTTCTGTACTTTTACAACATAAGCAATTAAGAAATAACACATACTATCCAGGAACAAATTTGTGTTATATAGTGTAATGTAACTAACTGTTTTATTAGAAATCAAGTGAATTTCCAAAATTATACTTTACCATATTACAAGTTTATTTCTATACCAATCCCACAGTTCGACCCCCCCCCCCAAAAAAAAAAAAAGTTTAAATAAGCCCACCTGTTTCACTTGAGTAATTTCCGCTGGTGTTTTGGTGACCTGATTCGTTCCCTTGGCTTTTCTTCCACGTTTGACTTTGGTTTTTTTGTCCCCGTGGTCAGTGTGACCTGTGGAAGAAGATTCCTGTCTAACCACGTACTGGGTTGATACCGTTTCTCCTGGGGTCACCTCACTGGCAGTGACTGTCCGCTGGTCATCTCCTTGGGTCATTCCCCGAGTCTTCTTGGGATGCTGGACTTTGCTTTTTTTGTCGCCGCGGTTAGTATAACTCGTGGAAGAAGATTCTTGTTTGACCACGTAATGTGTTGTGACCGTTCGTCCGGGGGTGGTCACTTTGCTGGTGGTGGCTGTTTGCTGGTCATCTCTTTGGGTCTTCTTGAGATGCTGGACTTTGCTTTTTTTGTCGCCGTTGTCAGTGTGACCCGTGGAAGAAGATTCTTGTTTGATCACGTGGTGTGTTGTGACCGTTCGACCGGGGGTGGTCACTTTGCTCGTAGTGGCTGTCTGCTTGCCATCTCCTTGTGACAGTATCGTGGTCTTGCGGATAACCTGCGAGGTTTGGACGGTCCGTACTTCACTTGTGCTGAATGATGACTGGAACTCCTGACAGGACGAAGAAGAAGTCGTTTCGACCAGGGTATCCGGATCCTGGGGTTGCCGAGACCCCATAGTGTGGTGTTGAGTAAACATGTTGGGGCTACTACACAAGAGCAAGCCCCAAAAGAGGGCAGCGAAAAAGAAGTTCACTAAAGTAACAATGCCCGCAAGACTTGCGACCCAGTCCACTGGACAGTGTCCAGTCTCATTGGGTCCACAGGTAAACTGGTGGCCAGCGAGAGGAGCCTGGAAAGGCGAGCAGTGCAGCTCCTTCGGCTGAGAGGTCCCACTGTTAATGAACAGATATACACCTGTGAAGCTAGCCGAGAGGGCCAGCACGATCGACGTTATAGACGCCACTTTCAAAGCTGGAATGACAAGTTCCCACTTGTTGTCTGGTAATAGAGCCGGTCTCGACCCTCCCAGCACGGACGGGGCCTTTTCCTTCCTAACACCAGCCTGACCGGTAGGGGATACAGACGTGTCGTCTCGCTCCAGGAATGGAGGCTCTGATGAGCGCTGCATGTTTCGAGTTGGAGCAGCAAAGATAATAGCTAATGTTTTAAAGTATTTGCGTTACAGAGCATCTCACAACATTCCTCATATTCGCGTGTAGTCATCTAAACCTTCCTACACCGATAATTCTAAGTTAAAGTTTCTCCACACTCGAGATTTTTTACAGGAAAAACAGAAGGCCTTGTTGTTTTAGAACAGTGAAATCCAACCTAGCTGACGCTTATTCTACACAGAAAACAAGCACCAAAACAAACATAAAAAAGGATAGTCAGACAGGCAGACACTGTAGAATAAAGTCTACTAATGTCAGCACCGCCTCAACTTTAACTGTTTCTACGTGTAGCAGCTAACACTACGTAACTCAGCGGCTAACACTACGTTACACCCTTTTTTTCAAGGTCGGTTTTTCATGCCTGATATACGTTATTAAATCGAAGCGTTAAAAATCAACATCTTATCTCCTGATGGAAATAATTCTTCCTCAGGAGACTATGGACACATTGTTCACGATCCTACCTCTAAGTTAAGGATCTTCCAGTCACTAGTCTCAAAGGATCTCGGGAAAAAATCTTCAACCTTGAACACACACGAGTTTCATAATCCTAGTCAACTGTCGTCACCCATTAACACCCACTTTCAGAGAGACGTTGTATGCTAGCTTTGAGTCTATACAGAGAACGTGACGAAATAACCCTTTGCTACAAAGGCTACTGCAATGTTACGTTATGCGGAAAAAGCCACCACCAGGGTATTAATCTCGCGATGAACTATGCGGTAACGAAGCAGGCATTGTAAAATCGATATCACGTGGCCTGTTCCATGCAGGCCAGGTAGAGTCCTCCCAAAGTCCAAGGTTGTTCCTATCTCCGAGTGGAACTTGTTAACTGTGGTACTTGAGTTTGTACGAGTTTTAAACCAACAGTTCACGAGTTTGTATCTTTAAGTTATCACCATCGCTTCCTAACCCTACAGTTTTCACCGGTCCAGATCCTAATATTAGATATTTATTTATGGAAAGCTAAATTTGCACGTAAAGTAAAAATAAATAAAGTGAGTGCGCTGTACGTCGTTTTCCTACCTCCCAAATAAACTGGTGTAAAATTAAAAATATGTATTAATTTGGTTCCCTGTCCAAATCAAAATATGACTAGCCACACATTGACATAAACAAGAACCAATAATTACAGTTGTAGTTCGCTTTGCTAATCATCTTGAATTACTTACTATTAGTTATGAAATCAGTGAAAAGGTGAAAAGTTAAGAGTTTAAGATAAGCCTAATTAAGTATCCACCAAGATTTAAGTCACGTCTATAAATAATACACACTTTCAGTAACGTCCGGTAGGGGGCAGCATCAGCATACAATCAAAATAATCTGCGGTCGGGTTCACATATTTGATGGATATGTGTGAAGGGCAGCGACAGATGCTTTGAAACCATCCTTAAAATATACAAAACACATATAAGACCAGCAATAGACTATGCAGCTCCTGCATGGATTAACGTAAGTAAAAAACAAATACAAACCAAACTCCAAACCTTACAGAATACACTAATCACATCAACATACAAAGTACCCAAAACCACTTCCTCAATGTTCATGCACAAATACTCTAATACACAAACAATACAGATAGACTTCTACATAGTACAATAAAATATTTTGATAAAAATTGGAGAAAAAACGAGTTGTTATGTGAACTAGAAGATATTGCATATATGATGAAGAGAGACCTAAACACCTTTCACCGTTAAACTTGTACATCAGATCCTTAAGTTAAACTTAAGTATTAAAAATAAAAAAAGTAACAAATAATATATATATATATACTAGTGCTAAAATAAAACAGGCCACCTATGTTCTATACTTAGAAAATCTGAAAGTACAATATACATGGACATTGCCCTCAAAATGGCCTAAGTTATGTTCCTCACTCTGGCTCTCATGTATTTACTTTAAATATACTAACAAGTCCACTCTAACAATGTAAAGGAAGGAGGAAGACGTCCAGTGTACCTGTCCCTCCCGGGTATACAAATTTATATACCCAAACAACTGGAGAGAGGGACAGATGCTTTGCAACATAGTTCACTATGATATCACCAGGTGGTGCCAAATGCGGATATTGTTTAAATTAGTCATCTCTCCCCTTACCACTAATACTTGGAAACTCCTATTGCACGTAACATTTCACACATGTGTAACATGAAGTTCGACTAACTTCTCATCTGGTAATGAATAATTTCTCAGTTCGTCAACACCAACTGGTAAGACGCCAGTGTATCGAGGACTAAATTACGTCCTACTGACAGTTCACGGTTTAACACGCAAATAAGTGAAAACGTTTCAAGAGCGTGACAGGCAGATGTTTAACACACAGATATGTGAAAAAGTTTCGAGAGTGTAAAAGCAGTAAATATTTAACACACAGATATGTGAAAACGTTTCAAAAGCGTGACAGGCAGTTTAACAGATAGATACGTGAAAACGTTTCAACAACGTAATGCAATAACATAGTAATGTACAGAATTTTGCTTGTCTTTATTTTCAGATAAAAGAACTCAGTAAATAAATGTGTGTGCGTGTGCGTTACACCGTAAACAGTGCTGTAATGGTTCTTATTTTAAAGGTTGCTTGAGTGAGAAAAGTGCATGTTCTTTGGTTCTTACTATATGCAAGAAAAGTCCATGTTCCGTGGTTCTCATTATATGGAAGAAAAGTCTACGTTCTGTGGTTCTTACTATATGCAAGAAAAGTCCATGTTCAGTGGTTCTTACTATATGCAAGAAAAGTCCGTGTTCCGTGGTTCTCATTATATGGAAGAATTTCGGCTCCCCACTTGACCACGTTTCTTTCCACATCACACCAAACATGCTCGCCCTTTCAGCCATGTGGGCGTTATAATATGATGGTCAATCCCACTATTCGTTGGTAAAATAGTAGCCCAAGAGTTGGCGGTGGGTGATGATGACTAGCTGCCTACCCTCTAGTCTTACACTGCTAAATTAGGGACGGCTAGCACAGATAGCTCTCGTGCAGCTTTGCGCGAAATTCAAAACAAAACAAACAAACATTCTTTCAACGTTTCAACAAGCCTTAAATGTTGATCATTTGACTTGAATCCTAGTATATTCCTAACTTACCACATTTGACTGAATATGTAATTACAGGTACAAACCTGAAGTCTGTATAATTTGTGTGATAAACAGCAGTAGCTGCTCATGGTAACATACGGGTACGTGTACTTCGTTCTTCTTATCAATACATATCTTTGTGTCATAGCCCACGTTACAAGTACACTAGGAACGAGTCGTATCATGTTGTTTGTGACCTGAACATCACTACTTCCTAAAATAACGTCCTTCAGAAACTGTGCAACTTGAAACGTTCCTACTGCCTAAATTAACGTCCTTCAGAAACTGTGCAACTTGAAACGTTCCTACAGCCTAAATTAACGTCCTTCAGAAACTGTGCAACTTGAAACGTTCCTACAGCCTAAATTAACGTCCTTCAGAAACTGTGCAACTTTAAACGTTCCTACTGCCTAAATTAACGTCCTACAGAAACTGTGCAACTTTAAACGTTCCTACTGCCTAAATTAACGTCCTTAGAAACTGTGCAACTTGAAACGTTCCTACTGCCTAAATTAACGTCCTTCAGAAACTGTGCAACTTGAAACGTTCCTACTGCCTAAATTAACGTCCTTAGAAACTGTGCAACTTGAAACATTCCTACTGCCTAAATTAACGTCCTTCAGAAACTGTGCAACTTGAAACGTTCCTACTGCCTAAATTAACGTCCTTCAGAAACTGTGCAACTTGAAACGTTCCTACTGCCTAAATTAACGTCCTTATTAATGTCTTTCGCAAACAGGGCAACTTCAAAAGTTACTAGTGCCGAAGTTAACGTCTATCGTGACGTCGTTTTGAAATTTCGAAAATAAATGCATGAATAATTATATTGACAAAAATGTCACGTTGATACGACAAGTAGTAACAAATGCATAAGTAATAATAACACATCAGGTGTATTTCTGTCTGTAGCTAAGAATAAACTTGTCACTGTACCAATATAATATAAAGTGTGTTTCTATTTGTAGCTGAGACTAAACTTGTAACTGTACCAATACAATATAAAGTGTGTTTCTGTTTGTAGCTAAGACTAAACTTGTCACTGTACCAATATAATATAAAGTGTGTTTCTGTTTGTAGCTGAGACTAAACTTGTCACTGTACCAATACAATATAAAGTGTGTTTCTGTTTGTAGCTGAGACTAAACTTGTCACTGTACCAATACAATATAAAGTGTGTTTCTGTTTGTAGCTGAGACTAAACTTGTCACTGTACCAATACAATATAAAGTGTGTTTCTGTTTGTAGCTGAGACTAAACTTGTCACTGTACCAATACAATATAAAGTGTGTTTCTGTTTGTAGCTCAGACTAAACTTGTCACTGTACCAATACAATATAAAGTGTGTTACTGTTTGTAGCTGAGACTAAACTTGTCACTGTACCAATATAATATAAAGTGTGTTTCTGTTTGTAGCTGAGACTAAACTTGTCACTGTACCAATATAATATAAAGTGTGTTTCTGTTTGTAGCTGAGACTAAACTTGTCACTGTACCAATATAATATAAAGTGTGTTTCTGTTTGTAGCTGAGACTAAACTTGTCACTGTACCAATAAAATATAAAGTGTGTTTCTGTTTGTAGCTGAGTCTAAACTTGTCACTGTACCAATACAATATAAAGTGTGTTTCTGTTTGTAGCTGAGACTAAACTTGTAACTGTACCAATATAATATAAAGTGTGTTTCTGTTTGTAGCTGAGACTAAACTTGTAACTGTACCAATACAATATAAAGTGTGTTTCTGTTTGTAGCTGAGACTAAACTTGTCACTGTACCAATACAATATAAAGTGTGTTTCTGTCTGTAGCTAAGACTAAACTTGTCACTGTACCAATATAATATAAAGTGTATTTCTGTTTGTAGCTGAGACTAAACTTGTAACTGTACCAATACAATATAAAGTGTGTTTCTGTCTGTAGCTGAGACTAAACTTGTCACTGTACCAATACAATATAAAGTGTGTTTCTGTCTGTAGCTGAGACTAAACTTGTCACTGTACCAATACAATATAAATTGTGTTTCTGTTTGTAGCTGAGACTAAACTTGTAACTCTACCAATACAATATAAAGTGTGTTTCTGTTTGTAGCTAAGACTAAACTTGTCACTGTACCAATATAATATAAAGTGTGTTTCTGTTTGTAGCTGAGACTAAACTTGTAACTGTACCAATACAATATAAAGTGTGTTTCTGTTTGTAGCTGAGACTAAACTTGTCACTGTACCAATATAATACAAAGTGTGTTTCTGTTTGTAGCTGAGACTAAACTTGTCACTGTACCAATACAATATAAAGTGTGTTTCTGTTTGTAGCTGAGACTAAACTTGTCACTGTACCAATACAATATAAAGTGTGTTTCTGTCTGTAGCTCAGACTAAACTTGTCACTGTACCAATACAATATAAAGTGTGTTTCTGTTTGTAGCTGAGACTAAACTTGTCACTGTACCAATACAATATAAAGTGTGTTACTGTTTGTAGCTAAGACTAAACTTGTCACTGTACCAATACAATATAAAGTGTGTTACTGTTTGTAGCTAAGACTAAACTTGTCACTGTACCAATACAATATAAAGTGTGTTTCTGTTTGTAGCTGAGTCTAAACTTGTCACTGTACCAATACAATATAAAGTGTGTTTCTGTTTGTAGCTGAGTCTAAACTTGTCATTGTACCAATACAATATAAAGTGTGTTTCTGTTTGTAGCTGAGACTAAACTTGTAACTGTACCAATACAATATAAAGTGTGTTTCTGTTTGTAGCTGAGACTAAACTTGTAACTGTATCAATACAATATAAAGTGTGTTTCTGTCTGTAGCTGAGACTAAACTTGTCACTGTATCAATACAATATAAAGTGTGTTTCTGTTTGTAGCTGAGACTAAACTTGTAACTGTATCAATACAATATAAAGTGTGTTTCTGTTTGTAGCTGAGACTAAACTTGTAACTGTATCAATACAATATAAAGTGTGTTTCTGTCTGTAGCTGAGACTAAACATGTAACTGTATCAATACAATATAAAGTGTGTTTCTGTCTGTAGCTGAGACTAAACTTGTTACTGTATCAATACAATATAAAGTGTGTTTCTGTTTGTAGTTGAGACTAAACTTGTCACTGTACCAATACAATATAAAGTGTGTTTCTGTTTATAGCTGAGTCTAGACTTGTCACTGTACCAATACAATATAAAGTGTGTTTCTGTTTGTAGCTGAGACTAAACTTGGCACTGTACCAATACAATATAAAGTGTGTTTCTGTTTGTAGCTGAGACTAAACTTGGCACTGTACCAATACAATATAAAGTGTGTTTCTGTCTGTAGCTAAGACTAAACTTGTCACTGTACCAATACAATATAAAGTGTGTTTCTATCTGTAGCTAAGACTAAACTTGTCACTGTACCAATACAATATAAAGTGTGTTTCTGTTTGTAGCTGAGACTAAACTTGGCACTGTACCAATACAATATAAAGTGTGTTTCTGTTTGTAGCTGAGACTAAACTTGTCACTGTACCAATACAATATAAAGTGTGTTTCTGTTTGTAGCTGAGATTAAACTTGTAACTCTACCAATACAATATAAAGTGTGTTTCTGTTTGTAGCTGAGACTAAACTTGTCACTGTACCAATACAATATAAAGTGTGTTTCTGTCTGTAGCTAAGACTAAACTTGTCACTGTACCAATACAATATAAAGTGTGTTTCTGTCTGTAGCTGAGACTAAACTTGGCACTGTACCAATACAATATAAAGTGTGTTTCTGTTTGTAGCTAAGACTAAACTTGTCACTGTACCAATACAATACAAAATGTGTTTCTGTTTGTAGCTGAGACTAAACTTGTCACTGTACCAATACAATATAAAGTGTGTTTCTGTTTGTAGCTAAGACTAAACTTGTCACTGTACCAATACAATATAAAGTGTGTTACTGTTTGTAGCTAAGACTAAACTTGTCACTGTACCAATACAATATAAAGTGTGTTTCTGTTTGTAGCTGAGTCTAAACTTGTCACTGTACCAATACAATATAAAGTGTGTTTCTGTTTGTAGCTGAGTCTAAACTTGTCATTGTACCAATACAATATAAAGTGTGTTTCTGTTTGTAGCTGAGACTAAACTTGTAACTGTACCAATACAATATAAAGTGTGTTTCTGTTTGTAGCTGAGACTAAACTTGTAACTGTATCAATACAATATAAAGTGTGTTTCTGTCTGTAGCTGAGACTAAACTTGTCACTGTATCAATACAATATAAAGTGTGTTTCTGTTTGTAGCTGAGACTAAACTTGTAACTGTATCAATACAATATAAAGTGTGTTTCTGTTTGTAGCTGAGACTAAACTTGTAACTGTATCAATACAATATAAAGTGTGTTTCTGTCTGTAGCTGAGACTAAACATGTAACTGTATCAATACAATATAAAGTGTGTTTCTGTCTGTAGCTGAGACTAAACTTGTTACTGTATCAATACAATATAAAGTGTGTTTCTGTTTGTAGTTGAGACTAAACTTGTCACTGTACCAATACAATATAAAGTGTGTTTCTGTTTATAGCTGAGTCTAGACTTGTCACTGTACCAATACAATATAAAGTGTGTTTCTGTTTGTAGCTGAGACTAAACTTGGCACTGTACCAATACAATATAAAGTGTGTTTCTGTTTGTAGCTGAGACTAAACTTGGCACTGTACCAATACAATATAAAGTGTGTTTCTGTCTGTAGCTAAGACTAAACTTGTCACTGTACCAATACAATATAAAGTGTGTTTCTATCTGTAGCTAAGACTAAACTTGTCACTGTACCAATACAATATAAAGTGTGTTTCTGTTTGTAGCTGAGACTAAACTTGGCACTGTACCAATACAATATAAAGTGTGTTTCTGTTTGTAGCTGAGACTAAACTTGTCACTGTACCAATACAATATAAAGTGTGTTTCTGTTTGTAGCTGAGATTAAACTTGTAACTCTACCAATACAATATAAAGTGTGTTTCTGTTTGTAGCTGAGACTAAACTTGTCACTGTACCAATACAATATAAAGTGTGTTTCTGTCTGTAGCTAAGACTAAACTTGTCACTGTACCAATACAATATAAAGTGTGTTTCTGTCTGTAGCTGAGACTAAACTTGGCACTGTACCAATACAATATAAAGTGTGTTTCTGTTTGTAGCTAAGACTAAACTTGTCACTGTACCAATACAATACAAAATGTGTTTCTGTTTGTAGCTGAGACTAAACTTGTCACTGTACCAATACAATATAAAGTGTGTTTCTGTTTGTAGCTGAGACTAAACTTGTAACTGTACCAATACAATATAAAGTGTGTTTCTGTCTGTAGCTGAGACTAAACTTGTAACTGTACCAATACAATATAAAGTGTGTTTCTGTCTGTAGCTGAGACTAAACTTGGCACTGTACCAATACAATATAAAGTGTGTTTCTGTTTGTAGCTAAGACTAAACTTGTAACTGTACCAATACAATATAAAGTGTGTTTCTGTCTGTAGCTAAGACTAAACTTGTCACTGTACCAATACAATATAAAGTGTGTTTCTGTCTGTAGCTGAGACTAAACTTGTCACTGTACCAATACAATATAAAGTGTGTTTCTGTCTGTAGCTGAGACTAAACTTGGCACTGTACCAATACAATATAAAGTGTGTTTCTGTTTGTAGCTAAGACTAAACTTGTAACTGTACCAATACAATATAAAGTGTGTTTCTGTTTGTAGCTGAGACTAAACTTGGCACTGTACCAATACAATATAAAGTGTGTTTCTCTTTGTAGCTAAGACTAAACTTGTAACTGTACCAATACAATATAAAGTGTATTTCTGTCTGTAGCTAAGACTAAACTTGTCACTGTACCAATACAATATAAAGTGTGTTTCTGTCTGTAGCTGAGACTAAACTTGTCACTGTACCAATACAATATAAAGTGTGTTTCTGTCTGTAGCTAAGACTAAACTTGTAACTGTATCAATACAAGATAAAGTGTGTTTCTGTTTGTAGCTGAGACTAAACTTGTCACTGTACCAATACAATATAAAGTGTGTTTCTGTTTGTAGCTGAGACTAAACTTGTCACTGTACCAATACAATATAAAGTGTGTTTCTGTTTGTAGCTGAGTCTAAACTTGTAACTGTACCAATACAATATAAAGTGTGTTTCTGTTTGTAGCTGAGACTAAACTTGTCACTGTACCAATACAATATAAAGTGTGTTTCTGTTTGTAGCTGAGACTAAACTTGTCACTGTACCAATACAATATAAAGTGTGTTTCTGTTTGTAGCTGAGACTAAACTTGTAACTGTACCAATACAATATAAAGTGTGTTTCTGTTTGTAGCTGAGTCTAAACTTGTCACTGTACCAATACAAGATAAAGTGTGTTTCTGTTTGTAGCTGAGACTAAACTTGTAACTGTACCAATACAATATAAAGTGTGTTTCTGTTTGTAGCTAAGACTAAACTTGTAACTGTACCAATACAATATAAAGTGTGTTTCTGTCTGTAGCTAAGACTAAACTTGTCACTGTACCAATACAATATAAAGTGTGTTTCTGTCTGTAGCTGAGACTAAACTTGTAACTGTATAAATATAATATAAAGTGTGTTTCTGTTTGTAGCTGAGACTAAACTTGTCACTGTACCAATACAATATAAAGTGTATTTCTGTTTGTAGCTGAGACTAAACTTGTCACTGTACCAATACAATATAAAGTGTATTTCTGTTTGTAGCTGAGACTAAACTTGTCACTGTACCAATACAATATAAAGTGTGTTTCTGTCTGTAGCTGAGTCTAAACTTGTCACTGTACCAATACAATATAAAGTGTGTTTCTGTTTGTAGCTGAGACTAAACTTGTAACTGTACCAATACAATATAAGGTGTGTTTCTGTTTGTAGCTGAGACTAAACTTGTCACTGTACCAATACAATATAAAGTGTGTTTCTGTTTGTAGCTGAGACTAAACTTGTAACTGTACCAATACAATATAAAGTGTGTTTCTGTTTGTAGCTGAGACTAAACTTGTCACTGTACTTTTACTATGTTGTTATAATGTATTTAGGAGTATTATAATTTTACTATATTGTTACATTGTATTTAGAAGTATTATAATTTTACTATATTGTTACACTGTATTTAGAAGTATTATAATTTTACTATATTGTTACATTGTATTTAGAAGTATTATAATTTTACTATATTGTTACATTGTATTTAGAAGTATTATAATTTTACTATATTGTTACACTGTATTTAGAAGTATTATAATTTTACTATATTGTTACATTGTATTTAGAAGTATTATAATTTTACTATGTTGTTACATTGTATTTTAGAGTATTATAATTTTACTATATTGTTACATTGTATTTAGAGTATTATAATTTTACTATATTGTTACATTGTATTTAGAAGTATTATAATTTTACTATATTGTTACATTGTATTTAGAAGTATTATAATTTTACTATGTTGTTACATTGTATTTAGAAGTATTATAATTTTACTATATTGTTACATTGTATTTAGAAGTATTATAATTTTACTATATTGTTACATTGTATTTAGAGTATTATAATTTTACTATATTGTTACATTGTATTTAGAAGTATTATAATTTTACTATGTTGTTACATTGTATTTAGAAGTATTATAATTTTACTATATTGTTACATTGTATTTAGAAGTATTATAATTTTACTATATTGTTACATTGTATTTAGAAGTATTATAATTTTACTATATTGTTACATTGTATTTAGAAGTATTATAATTTTACTATATTGTTACATTGTATTTAGAAGTATTATAATTTTACTATATTGTTACATTGTATTTTTGCAATACAGGTTTCCTCGTCATAGTAGTTTTTAAAAACTCCGAGTTAATGTTTTCCAGAAAGTTTTGTTTATTAGTTACACAAATGGCTACTGTGCTCTGCGCAGCATATATAAGAAAACGTGGAAAATATTTAAAACGTTGAGTGTAAACTACGCGGAGTGCAGAAACAGGTAAACATCGTATGTTGTTTGGGGGGATGGATGGAGGTAGTTTTATAGGCATCATCTCCACACACAAACAAACTCATACGCACAAAATGATCTCCAGGTGAGGACATGATGGTCTATCCACGAAGTAATCAAACCTACTCCCTGTTTTAAATTTTGGAGAAAAAAATTCACCCCTCATAATGGGTGGAAAGAAGAGAGACTGTGCATGTGGCATTACCCCGTTTTATTGGGTTTTTTTTACTCGGTTGAAGAAGAAACACATTACAGAGTCTTGTAAGAGAAAGGTAACTGGAGCTATCATTCAATCCAAGGTCATCTGTACTTTTATTTGAAAAACAAACTCTTTGGTAAGAAATTTAAAATGTTTCTGTTCTCTCCCGACAACAACAGAAAATCAAAGTGTTGCAATTATCTCTTACATATCTAAGTTTTGAGAATAAGGGGGAGCATGTGGGGGTAGGGGGTGGGTAATAAGAAGCCAACAACAAGGTCAAACTACATTCGTATAGCTGATTGTTACTGGCGCTCTCTTTGTAGACTAGAAGCAAATGGTAAATATTCTGTCTACACAAAAAAATATTTTGCCTTTCAATTGCAGAAAAGCAGGAAATAACATGTGAAACCTGCTAATAGGTAGTTATGTCCAGAAAATAAAATACAGATTCTAATACGAACTATAGTTTCAGTACTTACGTGTAATTGTACGGAATAAGATATACATCACATGAAATACATATAAAAACACATTGATATATCTATATATGGAACTCAAATCTTTATACACAAATATATCTTTGTTTGGTAGCCAAGTATTTACACATAAACAGATGTTTGTTTAGTAGCCAAGTCTTTACACATAAGCAGATCTCTGTTTGGTAGCCAAGTCTTTATACATAAACAGATGTTTGTTTAGTAGTCAAGTCTTTATACATAAACAGATCTCTGTTTGGTAGCCAAGTCTTTACACATAAACAGATGTTTGTTTAGTAGCCAAGTCTTTACACATAAACAGATGTTTGTTTAGTAGCCAAGTCTTTACACATAAACAGATGTTTGTTTAGTAACCAAGTCTTTACATATAAACAGATGTTTGTTTAGTAACCAAGTCTTTACACATAAACAGATGTTTGTTTAGTAGCCAAGTCTTTATACATAAACAGATCTCTGTTTAGTAGCTAAGTCTTTACACATAAACAGATGTTTGTTTAGTAGCCAAGTCTTTACACATAAACAGATGTTTGTTTAGTAGCCAAGTCTTTACATATAAACAGATGTTTGTTTGGTAGCCAAGTCTTTATACATAAACAGATGTTTGTTTAGTAGCCAAGTCTTTACATATAAACAGATGTTTGTTCAGTAGCCAAGTCTTTACACATAAACAGATGTTTGTTTAGTAGCCAAGTCTTTACATATAAACAGATGTTTGTTTGGTAGCCAAGTCTTTATACATAAACAGATGTTTGTTTAGTAGCCAAGTCTTTATACATAAACAGATGTTTGTTTAGTAGCCAAGTCTTTACACATAAGCAGATCTCTGTTTAGTAGCCAAGTCTTTACATATAAACAGATGTTTGTTTGGTAGCCAAGTCTTTATACATAAACAGATGTTTGTTTAGTAGCTAAGTCTTTATACATAAACAGATGTTTGTTTAGTAGCCAAGTCTTTACACATAAGCAGATCTCTGTTTAGTAGCCAAGTCTTCATACATAAACAGATGTTTGTTTAGTAGCCAAGTCTTTACATATAAACAAATGTTTATTTAGTAGCCAAGTCTTTATTCATAAACAGCAGATCTCTGTTTAATAGCCAAGTCTTTACACATAAACAGATGTTTGTTTAGTAGCCAAGTCTTTATACATAAGTAGATCTCTGCTTGGTACCCAAACCCTAACACCCAAAAGCAGTTCTATGTGGTAGCCAATAGCTAATATGTAGACGAACACATATTCCGAATATTTTACGGTTATTAACCGTGTACAGTGAATGTAGTTCCACCAATAACAAGTACTGAACTATATCAAAGAACGAACCACTACAACTAAAAATTTAATACATCAAACACAAAAATGTCTGGAATTTCAATTAATTTCGTTTAAATTTTTTATCTGTTAAGTCAAATGTTACGCATCCGTTTAAAAAGTAAAAGAAACAAAGAAAGTGAGAGAGAGGTCATAACCTGAAGAGGAACGTAATGTCCGAACCTTGCTGGTCAACCCTAATTAAGTCTTTGTTCCTCACACTTTACAAAGTTTGAACTTCCTTACTGGTCACTTCACTTATAAAGATGTAAATATTTACTTTATCGAGAAACAACAACAAACATAAGATAACTTTGGATGAGTACTCGTTACTTATTATGTTCTATATTTTATTGTAAAAGCTCTTTATTATAAATAGAATGAAACACAAACTGAACGCCAGAGTACGGAGGCAAACTAGATTTTTTTATAAACTATACATTTGCAAAATGAAAGAAATATTGTTTTCTACCTCGTGAGCTAGGCTGCATAACAGTTATCGAACGTTTCTAATTTTTACTAAAAGAGAAAGCAGCTAGCCAGTCAATAGCATCCACTGCCAACTCTTCTGGGCTACTGGCGTCCGATTAAGTAATGGAAAATGACCATTAATACAACAGCGCACCCATGGATCTCGGTTCTTTTTTCGACAAGGGGTCGCGAACCCGGAATTTTCAAACTCATACGTCCAGTTACACAAACAAACGAAGCCTTATGCTATCTCCTCCCCCAGTAACTCAGTGATTTAAGAAAGACGGCTTTACAGAAAACTTTATACAATAAAATTCTGAGTTCGATTTTCACAGTAGGCACAGTGCAAATAGATAGATAATCGTGTAGCTTCGTGCTAAAGAAATCATGTAAACCATATACTAAAGCTCCATCAAAAACTAACTAAATCACATAAACCACCTATTTTTTTAAATGTCTGACTCGTTGTCATGGTAACAACAGTAATTAATTCAGCTTGTTAGCTAAGATATTTAGTTATTTTTACCCTTAAATGTAGTAGTGACTGACAATGAGAGCACGAGCTCTGCATCTCGTGTAGGCGGAATTGCAGTTTTAAGCGCAGAAGGGAGCCGTAAGGACAATGACGCAACAAACATGTTATCCATGTAAGGCTAAAACTTTCTAACCAAGCTCCCGGATGTTCGTCCACGTGCAAAACGAAAGAGTTCAACGAATAACCTCAGATTCTTTTTTTTTTCCTTCCGTGAAAGAAGGCGAATAATTTTAGCATCATTAGCACGCATGTTAATTACCAAGCGTCTCACATAGCACGGTATTATACGTGGATGACGTAAGAATTACGGTTAAAACTGTTGTATTTATGGAACCGTTTGTTTCATTATGCTACACACTGTTGCTAAGTGACTACACATATGCAAGTAACTTCCATTACTACAGACGGACAGACAAATATGTAGAGATACTGAGAACATCTAATGCGCAGAGATGGATAGTAATAAATGGACGGATAAAAATATGGGTGCACGGATGAAATAGACGGATATAGAGGTTTGATAGATGGAGAGATGGATGAAAAGAAACAGATAAAGGATGGGCAGGAATGGACGGATACAGAGATAATTATTTTCTTGAAAAATATTGGAAAAATATTCCACAACCTTTACTTAAAATTAAGGGTGAGTGTTTGATATTACACATTTTGGTGCAGGTTGGGCGCAACTGTGGCTTAACAATGTTAATACCAAAATATGATTTGACACTCACATAATGACGTCATTATTTAGATACGACTGGATCATCGGTTAATGACGTCACTTTCAAAATACGACTTACTTTCAGTTAATGTCAATGCATGGTTGTAGCCACCACAAACATTTTATTTAATTTCTCTAAATATGATCACGTGACTAAATTATCGTATCATTAGCTAACAGTCTTCTATTAATTAAATCACTAATTACAAATGATCATATTTGGTCACGAGCGTGGCACTTCTGTCTGTCATTTTGAAATAACCGCTACACACCAGTATCGCGTTTTAACTACCACAACTGAATGTATTGTGACGTCATGAGTGCCATATTTCTGTTTAATGTGATGGGCCTCTGACACCAGCAGAACACGATGTCACATCCATCTGGTTTCCTGTTTACAGCTAAGCCTATCGACACAAGACTGTTCTACTTTCATTCCGTACAAACTTCATTCAAACACAGGCCGACATCACAAAACAAACCTAGGTACTAAAGTCAGACGAGACATGCCGTCGTGACTATCTCGGGTGAACTCGTCCAATGATCTACGATGTACTCGGTCCTCCTACGACAGCTTCATATTTGGTTATGAACAAGTAAGATATGATAGCCCTGATTTTTACAGTTTAAAACTAAACAAACAGTACTTAACAGAGTCAATAAATTAGATCATGTTTACTTAATCAAAGTGACCTCAACTGAACCAGATCGGTCAACGTTTCTGTTCAAACTCACCGGTCACACCCAGCAACACAGTTGATAGAATCGATGATAGCCACAAAAGGTATCGTATTCCACCACATGAACAGTCTTTGACACAAGTTGTTTTAAATCAGCTCTCTCTATATAACTGTATACATGTCGACATTTGTGTATAAACACACACATATATATATGTTTGCCTCGCTATATATCTCAAGAGTCTTAATGTAGTTTTTAGACAAAAAATCAAACCTTTATTTTCTTTTAATTCGAATTTAATATAAAACTCCACCAGGTGGCCCTCTCTGCCATCAATCCGTTCTCACCTGCTCATGGTTTAGGTTTTGTTACTGTACAGTCTAATACAACGTTTTACCACGTACGTCACGAAGCAATACGTCCAGTATCACTTCTCTTTTCAAATATCTATCGAAAGTAAATTAGAAATATCAGAGCGACATCAAATACGCGTCTCTTTAGGTCAACTTTTCTCTGCTCGTTCAAACCATTATTAGCGTGTATCACACCAACACGAATTACAAAGCAACATGAATGTTTTATTCCAGGCAAGGGTTAACACCCGATAATAGAAACGTTACATTTTCAGGATTGTCTTATACCTTTATACCTCAGTTACTCGAAACTTCAACAACTTGTACGGATGATAATGACGGGATCGAAACCACATAAATGATATGCGTATATTAATGCTGAATTTCCTGTTGTGTAACAGTAAGACAGAGGTTCGGTTAAGCCTTTACATAGTGTAACCTGTTCTTTTTTTTTTTATATCTGTTGAAATGTTTGTTTTTCCTGTTCTACTTCTACCGTGTGTCTGTCTGTGATCTTTCGCCTACTCATCTATATATATGTTTGTACGTCTACCTCAATCACAGTTCATCCGTTTCATTTTCTATCTGTTTGTCTATCCATGAAAAGGGAAGAAAACTAACCTGAAGCATCCAAACACACGTATCAGTTCAAGTACAAACATAAGATTATAAACTAAATTTTCAATACCAATTTAAAGCAGATTTGATAAACTAGTCAGTAATGTTACTACTCGCACGAAATGGCGCAGACAAAAAATTCAAGAAACACAAGAATAAAAAAAAAAATTCCAAGTTAATCTTAAATTTATTGTTGAGAAAGGTAGCGAGGTTAGACGTGGAAGACTTTCACAAACATAGGCCCAGTAAAATAACTCAAATACTTACGAATGTAGGCCTAGTAAAATAATTGAAATACTCACGAATGTAGGCCTACTAAAGTAACCGAGATACTTCACGAATGTAGCCCTAGTAAAGGAAGTGAGATACTGTAGGCCTAGTTAAGTAAATGAAATACGAGTGCTATTACGAGTTCATCATTTCACAAGATTTAGAGTTGTCCAGATGAACCGGAAAACAAATAAAAGCATTACAACTGAATACTTTTCACCCGCTTCTAAACAGAAAAATTCGGTGTCTATGATCAACCAAGAGCAGGACAGTAGTCCGGTTACAACATGTTAACTCCCAACCATATTAAATAAATCAGTACAATTCTAAACCAACCATCGTTAAGTTAAATACTGTTAAAAATAAGAAGCAGGTGAACAATTACATTTTATGTAAAAGGTTCGGAAACATTTATGTTTTTTATCATTTTTAAACTTAAAATCACGTCCTTCCCGGGTAGATTAATGGTAAGCTGAGAGGTTTATAATGCTAAACCTTTAATTTCGATTTCTGTGGTGGACCCAGTATAGACAGCCCATTGCACAGTTTATGGTTTTATATATATATATTTAAAATAAAACAACGACAAAACTTCAAAAGCCCTACACTGCCACATTCCTTTATTGACAATATACTGCAATATAAGACATCAGTTCTGGCTTTACCACTTAACAGTTCTATTCTACAATGTCTTCACTATCTTTACTTTCAAAATATCTTACTTCATAACCAATCTCCGCTTATCCTACTTCATAGCCTGTTTTCGTTAAGTGTACTTCACAACCCGTCGTCTCTAAGCCTCATTTACAACTCATCACTGCTAAGCCTATTTCACAACCCGTCGTCACTAAGCCTCATTTACAACTCATCACTGCTAAGCCTATTTCACAACCCGTCGTCACTAAAGCCTGCTTTTACAACTCATCATTGTTAAGCCTATTTCACAACCCGTCGTCACTAAACCTACTTTACAACTCATCATTGTTAAGCCTATTTCACAACCCGTCGTCACTAAACCTACTTTACAACTCATCATTGTTAAGCCTATTTCACAACCCGTCGTCACTAAACCTACTTTACAACTCATCATTGTTAAGCCTATTTCACAACCCGTCTTTGTTAGTCCTCTCTCTAGCGTGATCCCACCCAATAACATTGTAGTGTCTTTTGACGTAAACTAATTTTCTGGTGCAATCCTATTTTTATGCTATGTCGTGGTTTGACGAGTCTCTTACGGAGTAACTAGATCTGTGAAACGTACACCAATCTGCTAAATATTTGTGATTTGTGGCCGTTATTAAAGAACTCTTAAACGATTTTTATTGCAGATTTAGTCAATACTAAATACATGCAGATATTACTGTTTTTACTTTCGAATCATGTCTTTTTAGAGAGGGAAGAGAGAACATAACCAAGCTGTTATATCCCACCTACTAACTGAAGACGAACATATTACTCACTGTAATACTATGCGCATTAACACATTTTATACGTAATGCTCGTTAGCACTTACGTCACGTCATCCTAGGAGCGGGAAACGATGACAGACGGACGGGTTTCTGGGAGAGGATAATGAACGTCTTGACTTTACTTTGAAAGTGATAAGCAGATAGTCGTGAAAGATAAATCAAGTATCTCTAAAATTATTATATCTATCTGATTCAGAATATTTTCATGATCTCGGTTGTTTTATTACACTCAATGTTACCATGGTCACTCACAATAAGCAGCTTTCAAACATTTTCGGTTCTTACTCTGATATAAAAAACAAAACAAAAGAGAACAGAACTAAACAGTATATAATCAGTGATGTCGAGAAAACCAACTTGTAGAGAAATATATATGTAAAATCGGCTCATTTGGGTTGAGAAAATATTTTACATAGAAGAGCGAACAACGTTTCGACCTTCTTCGGTCATCGTCAGGTTCACAAAGAAAGAAAGAGGTAACTGACTGGTAACTGACCACATGTTTGAAAGTGGTTGGGTAACTGAGTGTCGGAATGTAGAGGGCGGTATTAGATGTTTGAATATATAATTTTATTTATTTTATTATATTAATATAGGTATAAAGGTGTTCCTTTGTATTGGTTTATTTTGGGTTTAAGTTGTTGTATAAGTAAGACTTCTTTAATTTTGCGTTTGTTTATGTTTGTTTCTTTATTTAGTATTTGAGTGTTTTCTATGGTTATGTTGTGTTTATTTGACTCGCAGTGTTCGAAAACGTGTGAAGGTGACTTTTTATGTTCTTTGAATCTGGTTTCCATTTTTCTACTTGTTTCTCCAATATAGAAGTCGTGGCAGTTATCACATTGATGGATTTCAATGTGCGGGTTTTCTCTCGTCTACAGTTGCCTGGTACCCGAGGGTATGCTATATATTTGTAATCACCAGACTATAAAAAGTAGGTAGGGGTACCAAAAACGCCTGAAAGACCACATGTCACCCCACAGGTGATATGCCGCCAGTGCCACGCTATTCTGTAGGTTGTAAATTTCAGTGGAAAAATTGGAAGGGAGGTACAAAATAGCTGAGGTGGCTCATGCTACCTCCTCACCCCTACCGTGACGTTGTCCCAGTCTCGGAAGCCATATTCAGATTTTTTGTTGTTGTTGTTGTTGTTTTTTCTTTCATTCTACTACATGTGGGGTTTCAATGGTACTAGTAAGTCTTCAGTTCTCAAACTGGTGTTTATGTGATAACTGAAATGGAGAAGACTTTAAAACGTCTCAGTTAAGATTCCTTCACTGATAGCAGTACTTGTCGATTAAATTAACTGGTGTAACAAAAAATAAATGTACTGTCGTAGTCGTAATGGTAGGGTGATAATTGAGCAATTTATTAAATCAATTACTAGATCTAACAAAACCAAATAGAACGGAAACGCCCTTAAATGGAGCCCACGTGAGTTGCAGCCCACAGTTGTGGGGCAGTGGGTAAGTTAAGTACTTTCAGAAAACGACACGTGCCGGTAAACGTACAGCTACTTCACGAGGCTGACAGCTGTGATTCATTCGGAAACTATTGAGTGATACGTACTGTACAACAGCAAGTAAATTGGGGTCAATTGTTTGTTTTGAATTTCGCGTAAAGTTGCACGAGGGCTATCTGCGCTAGCCGTCCCTAATTTAGCAGTGTAAGACCAGAGGGATGGCAGCTAGTCATCACCACCCACCGCCAATTCTTGGGCTACTGTTTTACCAACGAATACTGGGATTGGTCGTACTTCATAACGCTCCCAAGACTGAAAGGGCGAGCATGTTTGCTGCGACAGAGATTCGAACCCACGACCCTCAGAATACGAGATAAACGTCTTAACCCATCTGGCCATGCCAGGCCCAATTGGGGTCAAATTACAGTTGGTTATATTCCGATCTGTGGAAGTTTTAATAAATGATCGAACGTAAATGTTCTTTCAGTTTTGTACATATATTTATTCTCTTCAATATGGAATAAAACTTTTATCACAAGAAACAAACAAAACTCGAGGGTGTTAAACTTGAAATTCTACTTTCTGTCTCTCTTTAGTATGTAGATTGTTAGGGTGTAGAATTTCACACCTTAACTAAAGTGGAATGTTAAATTTCAAACCATATATTCTATCTTTGTTGTATATATTGTTAGGGTTAAATTCTCATATTTTTACGCATGTGTGGTATCAACATCGTAACCCTACTTTCTGCTATCCGTGTGTGTCTTGTTTTAAAGGTAGTTGGCTAAAAGTTATTGTTATAAATCAAACATTTCGATTTAGTAAATCCCAAAAAATAAAGCTTACACAGGACGACAGTTTTGAGAAATGTACAAGTTAATACCTGGCATCCAGACTACAGGGTGTGAACCTGTTTCGGAATGTGAACATACACCTCTCACTCTGTACACTTTGGTGTTGTGGTCACGCATGTTTTCGCACATGTTGTCGCGCATAGTACGAACAGTGAACTTTGTTCGACTTGTATACAATAACAACAGTTCGTGTTGCTCTGTTGTAAAGTTACTGTCAACACAGCCACAAAGAAAAACGAAAACAATATCTTGATTTCTCAGCCAACAGCCTGGTATTTGAAGAAAACAAATTGCGACACCATATTTTTGTAAAGTGTTGATAACAAACGACAGCTATTCAGTTGAGAAATAAGCACACTGCTAGCCCTGAAAATGGTATGTAATACAACTACTCCCTGAAAATTTTATGTAATTTTAAATTTTTTATAACCTAAAAATGCTTGTATTTTAAAAGCTGGATTACACTCTGGACTCCGGACTATTGATAGGAGAGAAGGTAGCCACTAGGCGATTAGCCGGACATATGGCCAAAAGGACATTATCCAAACTCTTTGAATCGAATAACTGTCACTCTTATAACGAACCCACAGCTGAAAAATGTGGAGCGATGCTCAGGGATTCTCATCCCGGCACGCTAACCACTAGGCCACGTTGGGTCGTAAGACACGAATTACATTCCAAAACTATCTTTCTAACAGACACCCATTTAAAGGGTAATACTGTACATGGATTATAGGGTTTCCACGTAACATTTCTCCAATGTCTTAGACATGGAACGTTGACGTGAGTTACATATTTTTTAATTTCAGTTAAAAAACAAGCACATAAAGTACAATAAAGGCATCCTAATCATGAATTATAATAAAGGTCTTTTTTTACCTTTTGAATTATGATAAACGTCCTTTATCGAGTCTTTAAACAAATAGCAAGAAGTTTGAGACAAATATCAAGTTGACAAGGTCAGCATGTTCGTGTCTAATATAAATAAAGACCAGTATAACATAACAAGTGAAGTAATTTTCTATCAAAATACCTCTTCTGAATGGTCTACAAAAACAAGTATTTGATTTCAGTTAAGTGTAATTATTATCGGTGTGTTTATTTTTACTGTGTTTGATAGCACGTAATACAAGAACTTACTGGATACCTTTATTTTACACCGACATGTAGTTGTAATAATTTTTTTTTAGCTTACATTTTATTTGTAGACACGAACGTATAGACAGACAGAACTCAGGGGGTCCTCACGTGAGAAAACTGATTTATGCTTACGTCACTGAAAGACACAGGGAATGGGTGAGTTGGGCTCAAGCCTCTGTGTTTCTGCTCTTATGTCCGAAAAGCACCTCTTTTCTTAACTATAAAAACTGTTCATAACCACTAAAAGAAACGCCTGATTCCAAAACTGCAATTTATTATGAAATAAACATAATCTCATTTGTAAAACTAGTGGCAACTTTTAGGTGTTTACTTAAAAGTTATTAAGTGTTAATATGTAAGAATTCAATATTTAGTTTTATATTTTAGAATTCTTTACAGGACGGATAAGAACAGCACAGCATCTGTTTACTTCTTACCGATCTTTGTTGTTGTTTTTTTTACCCTACGTTTACCAGAGACAACCCGTAGTCCCTCGTATAATCTCCACCCCACCTACCAAAACAGTCTTGCCTTGAGATGGTAGAAAAGTGATTTTTTTTTTGTCAACAACCTCAACCCTTTTAACGTCTTCTGCAAGTTAGTTCTGACAGGAACAAAGTGACAACCAAGTCTACGTAACCATTATTAACTGTGTTGTGGATGTGGTAACTAATAGAAAGTTTCCAAGAATTCCTGTGAGAAATCATGGTACGAGTAACAATAAACATGTGTAACATGTATTTAATGTTCACTCTAAATATAGATTACAGTTACATTAATTTATATAACTTTGTATGTATTCTAGATGCCGAAAAAAACAGCGTATTCCATTTCCAATGGCGATTATTATCTGTTAAACAACTAACCACAACCGTCTATTAATTAAACAGCTCGTCACTACTGTGTGGTAAACAACTTACCATTACTGTCTGTTAAACAACTAACCACAACTGTTTATTAATTAAACAGCTCGTTACTACTGTCTGGTAAACAACAAACCACAACTGTGTATTAATTAAACAGCTCGTCACTACTGTGTGGTAAACAACAAACCACAACTGTGTATTAATTAAACAGCTCGTCACTACTGTGTGGTAAACAACAAACCACAACTGTGTATTAATTAAACAGCTCGTCACTACTGTGTGGTAAACAACAAACCACAACTGTGTATTAATTAAACAGCTCGTCACTACTGTGTGGTAAACAACAAACCACAACTGTGTATTAATTAAACAGCTCGTCACTGCTGTGTGGTACTTGTGTGTAAACAACAAACCACAACTGTGTATTAATTAAACAGCTCGTCACTACTGTGTGGTAAATAACTTACCATTACTGTCTGTTAAACAACTAACCACAACTGTGTATTAATGAAACAGCTCGTCGCTGCTATCTGTTAAACAACTTATTTGTACTATATGTTAAACAACTCGTCAGTATGGTTAGCTTGTATCTGATATAATCGTTCACATAAACAATTTCTCTTGCTATCTTTGTCAGTATAAAGACTCAAAGGGTCAGGTTCACCTGATCTCTAGTACAGCTTCTGATAAATGTATTTATAAATAATGCATGAGTAACCCGCACTAACTTAGGCCCCTCTCAGGGCATGTTTCATGTATTATCTTGATATACATTTATGTAAAGCTATCACTTCTCTCAAACGTTCCGTAATCTTTTACACTTTCAGTAGTTATGGACTTAAACCAAGAACATTTACATAAATAACCTACAATGATTTTTAATTAAGTCTAAAACTAATGTGGACTTTAGTTCACTACGTTGGTGGCCTATTTTTATTTCTTGTACATATATTCACTGGAGAAAAGTGCTCAGCATTACCTTTATTATGTATGCCGTGTTTGTCTAGTTCACATAATAAGTCAGTTTTTCAACAATTTTTATCGAAATAATTTAATGTAGTCTATCTGTTACAGTTTCTGTGTTTCAATATTTGTGTATAAAATCAGAAGAAGTAATTTCTGGAGACTGTTGTAAGTAATGTGGTTTGTGTTCTTTGTAATTTGGTTTTTACTATTTTTTGTTACGTCTACCAATGCTGGGGCTGTATGTTTATTTACAGGTTGGATGTATGTTTTGTAGATTTTTAATATGTTGTCGGCTGTTGCTCCATTGTTTTTACCAGTTAGACTACTACTATAGTTTGTTCTTCGCCATATTTGGGTTCTAATATTATTTAAGTGGTTTATCCAGGTTAGTTTTGAATAAAATGTTAACCCGAGTAATTTATCGGATGTAGCAGTCTGAAGAAGTGTTCTGTTCTTTTTTGTATTTTGTTAATTTTGTGAAAGTCACTAGTTGGGTTGTTGTTATGTGTATATTAATTCTATATTTTGGCAGTACTCACTTATTCTATTAGTTGTGGTTACATATTTGTAACTGCTACTGATGGTGTGGGGGAACTTTTACAGACTGTATAAACAGTGAAATGTGACGAGTAATCATCATTTGGATATATTTTCTCTCCTAGTTCAGTAATTATGTATTTCAAATCGTTGACAATGATTTGATTGGAGGTAAACGTATGGATATGAACCAACAGGAAACAGGCGGCAGACACTAGACCACCCATCAACTCGCCTATTGGTCAAGTAACCGGTCTGACTCAACACGAACCTTGTTGTCTTTCTCTTCACCAATTCTCAACAGCAAAGTAAAAACAAATAACTCTAAGTTTCAGGAAAACAGCAGGGGCAAATTGGAGGTTGTGTGATGTTTTTTAAACAACCATAAAAATATGAATGACGACCAGTGGTTGAACGTATAAATAACCTACAGAACTTAGTGATGTCGAGAAAACCCGCTTGTAGAGAAAAATATATATGTAAAAACGGCTCGTTTGGGTTGAGAACTTTTTTTTTAATATAGAGGAACGAACAACGTTTCGACCTTCTTCGGTCACCTTCGAAGAAGGTCTACCTGAGCTGTATTATCGCAAGGATCAAACCTCGAATGTTAGCGTTATAAGCAATAAAGTTAACGGCAGAGTCACAGGTGGATCACTTTAACAACACAAAATTATTTCTAGTGTTCGTGTCTTTGACAAGTCTCGTGTGACAAATTGAGACAGTTCGCTCAAACCATAACAATCATAAATCTAATTCTAACAAACCATGGAAACCCAAATCTAAATGCGTAAGACACAGATAACTTTGTTGAAAGTTCTTTTAAAACAATTCTTTAAAATTTCTCAACAAAGTGTGTCCAGTGTTCGAGTTATATCGACACAAAGGCCGTTGCTTAGGTGCGATACAAAGAAACGTTTGAGCTAACGCGTCTTTGGGAATATGTTAAACAATATAGTTCTACATGTACCAGTACGTCATCCACGTCCCTGAGTGAAGCCAACACCTATTTTAATAGCTGCAATCTCAAGTGTTTGTAAACTAACAACAGGAACTACTATGTGATCTCATTAGGCGTGGCTATAAATTCCGAGTACGAAAACTGCGACGATTATCTTTATTGAATAAAATATACTAGCACTTGAACTGTAGTTTAAAAATATACATTCAAAACACTACAGCCACTGACAGTCCACAATGAACAGTTATTTGAAGCCATTTCTTGAGGAGTTGTCAAATATATGATTAGTGAAACAGAAATATGTAGTTCCTTTAAAACCAGTTCGAACGTTATAAGATCTGTGTTCTTTTAGTCCTTTTTAATTCACCTCATAGTAACCTAAATTAATTTATGCGCACGAATAATATTATGGCATTGTGCCTAATATATTATTTGATATAATATAGCAGACGAACTGTTTGATATATCTGTATGCATGTGGCACACGTATAAAATAATTCGGTCATTGGTTAACAAATGTTTTACCCTGCCATCTAGTGGTGAAAAAACAAAGTATTGATAATGGAATTACGCTTTTAAAAAGTGCAAAAAATTCTAATAAGAAAGCAGTGTTCAATCAGAAGAATAATTGTAATTACTTCCACTATTTTATGTTGTAAAGTATTCACGAGTAATTAATGATTTAATAGTTTGGAAGAAAGTAACAAAGAGACAGACGTATTTAAAATAAAAAAGGTTCAATTTGTGGTGTACTCTTATCTGAAAATAAATTATTCCAATTACCAAACCTTTAATATAACGTATAACTAAGAATCGATGGTTCAAATATAGCGTGGGTTGTGTCCCCTCAGTTAGCACTTCATTCGTATTTACCATATAGTGACGTAACAGCTTCTTTCAAGAATCAATAACAAATTTTTACATACATCTTATTTACTAAAATTTCGTTTAACAACAGTTAAAAATGAAATAATATAATACAAAACCTAAATTTTATGTTCCCAAAAAGGTTAAATAAAAAAAATGTAAAATGAGGCCTAAAAACAGGCCGGAAATATTGGTAACGGTTTGAGTATTTAAATAATGAAGATATATTATCTGTAACGGTTTGGGTATCTAAATAATGAAGATATATTATCTGTAACGGTTTCGGTATCTAAATAATGAAGATATATTATCTGTAACGGTTTGAGTATGTAAATAATGAAGATATATTATCTGGAACGGTTTGGGTATCTAAATAATGAAGATATATTATCTGTAACGGTTTCGGTATCTAAATAATGAAGATATATTATCTGTAACGGTTTGAGTATGTAAATAATGAAGATATATTATCTGGAACGGTTTGGGTATCTAAATAATGAAGATATATTATCTGTAACGGTTTCGGTATCTAAATAATGAAGATATATTATCTGTAACGGTTTGAGTATGTAAATAATGAAGATATATTATCTGTAACGGTTTGGGTATGTAAACAATGAAGATATATTATCTGTAACGGTTTGGGTATCTAAATAATGAAGATATATTATCTGTAACAGTTTGAGTATCTAAATAATGAAGATATATTATCTGTAACGGTTTGAGTATGTAAATAATGAAGATATATTATCTGTAACGGTTTGAGTATGTAAACAATTAAGATATATTATCTGTAACGGTTTGAGTATGTAAATAATGAAGATATATTATCTGTAACGGTTTGGGTATCTAAATAATGAAGATATATTATCTGTAACGGTTTGGGTATGTAAATAATGAAGATATATTATCTGTAACGGTTTGGGTATCTAAATAATGAAGATATATTATCTGTAACGGTTTGGGTATCTAAATAATGAAGATATATTATCTGTAACGGTTTGGGTATGTAAATAATGAAGATATATTATCTGTAACGGTTTGGGTATTTAAATAAGGAAGATATATTATCTGTAACGGTTTGGGTATCTAAATAATGAAGATATATTATCTGTAACGGTTTGGGTATGTAAATAATGAAGATATATTATCTGTAACGGTTTGGGTATCTAAATAATGAAGATATATTATCTGTAACGGTTTGGGTATGTAAATAATGAAGATATATTATCTGTAACGGTTTGGGTATTTAAATAAGGAAGATATATTATCTGTAACGGTTTGGGTATGTAAAGAATGAAGATATATTATCTGTAACGGTTTGGGTATGTAAATAATGAAGATATATTATCTGTAACGGTTTGGGTATTTAAATAATGAAGATATATTATCTGTAACGGTTTGGGTATGTAAATAATGAAGATATATTATCTGTGACGGTTTGAGTATGTAAATAATGAAGATATATTATCTGTAACGGTTTGAGTATTTAAATAATGAAGATATATTATCTGTAACGGTTTGGGTATCTAAATAATGAAGATATATTATCTGTAACGGTTTGGGTATCTAAATAAGGAAGATATATTATCTGTAACGGTTTGGGTATGTAAATAAGAAAGATATATTATCTGTAACGGTTTGGGTATGTAAATAAGGAAGATACATTATCTGTAACGGTTTGGGTATCTAAATAATGAAGATATATTATCTGTAACGGTTTGAGTATTTAAATAATGAAGATATATTATCTGTAACGGTTTGAGTATGTAAATAATGAAGATATATTATCTGTAACGGTTTGGGTATGTAAACAATGAAGATATATTATCTGTAACGGTTTGGGTATCTAAATAATGAAGATATATTATCTGTAACGGTTTGGGTATGTAAATAATGAAGATATATTATCTGTAACGGTTTGGGTATGTAAATAATGAAGATATATTATCTGTAACGGTTTGGGTATGTAAATAATGAAGATATATTATCTGTAACGGTTTGGGTATGTAAACAATGAAGATATATTATCTGTAACGGTTTGGGTATCTAAATAATGAAGATATATTATCTGTAACGGTTTGGGTATGTAAATAATGAAGATATATTATCTGTAACGGTTTGAGGTATCTAAATAATGAAGATATATATATTATCTGTAACGGTTTGAGTATGTAAATAATGAAGATATATTATCTGTAACGGTTTGAGTAGGTAAATAATGAAGATATATTATCTGTAACGGTTTGGGTATTTAAATAAGGAAGATATATTATCTGTAACGGTTTGGGTATTTAAATAATGAAGATATATTATCTGTAACGGTTTGAGTAGGTAAATAATGAAGATATATTATCTGTAACGGTTTGGGTATTTAAATAATGAAGATATATTATCTGTAACGGTTTGGGTATGTAAATAATGAAGATATATTATCTGTAACGGTTTGGGTATGTAAACAATGAAGATATATTATCTGTAACGGTTTGGGTATGTAAACAATGAAGATATATTATCTGTAACGGTTTGGGTATGTAAACAATGAAGATATATTATCTGTAACGGTTTGGGTATGTAAACAATGAAGATATATTATCTGTAACGGTTTGGGTATCTAAATAATGAAGATATATTATCTGTAACGGTTTGGGTATCTAAATAATGAAGATATATTATCTGTAACGGTTTGGGTATGTAAACAATGAAGATATATTATCTGTAACGGTTTGGGTATGTAAATAATGAAGATATATTATCTGTAACGGTTTGGGTATGTAAATAATGAAGATATATTATCTGTAACGGTTTGGGTATGTAAATAATGAAGATATATTATCTGTAACGGTTTGGGTATGTAAATAATGAAGATATATTATCTGTAACGGTTTGGGTATGTAAACAATGAAGATATATATTATCTGCTTAACGGTTTGGGTATGTAAACAATGAAGATATATTATCTGTAACGGTTTGGGTATGTAAACAATGAAGATATATTATCTGTAACGGTTTGGGTATGTAAATAATGAAGATATATTATCTGTAACGGTTTGGGTATGTAAATAATGAAGATATATTATCTGTAACGGTTTGGGTATGTAAATAATGAAGATATATTATCTGTAACGGTTTGGGTATGTAAATAATGAAGATATATTATCTGTAACGGTTTGGGTATGTAAACAATGAAGATATATTATCTGTAACGGTTTGGGTATGTAAACAATGAAGATATATTATCTGTAACGGTTTGGGTATGTAAATAATGAAGATATATTATCTGTAACTTGGTTTGGGTATGTAAATAATGAAGATATATTATCTGTAACGGTTTGGGTATGTAAATAATGAAGATATATTATCTGTAACGGTTTGGGTATGTAAATAATGAAGATATATTATCTGTAACGGTTTGGGTATGTAAATAATGAAGATATATTATCTGTAACGGTTTGGGTATGTAAACAATGAAGATATATTATCTGTAACGGTTTGGGTATGTAAATAATGAAGATATATTATCTGTAACGGTTTGGGTATGTAAATAATGAAGATATATTATCTGTAACGGTTTGGGTATGTAAACAATGAAGATATATTATCTGTAACGGTTTGGAGTATGTAAACAATGAAGATATATTATCTGTAACGGTTTGGGTATGTAAACAATGAAGATATATTATCTGTAACGGTTTGGGTATGTAAACAATGAAGATATATTATCTGTAACGGTTTGGGTATGTAAACAATGAAGATATATTATCTGTAACGGTTTGAGTATGTAAATAATGAAGATATATTATCTGTAACGGTTTGGAATATATGTAAACAATGAAGATATATTATCTGTAACGGTTTGAGTATGTAAATAATGAAGATATATTATCTGTAACGGTTTGGGTATGTAAACAATGAAGATATATTATCTGTAACGGTTTGGGTATGTAAACAATGAAGATATATTATCTGTAACGGTTTGGGTATGTAAACAATGAAGATATATTATCTGTAACGGTTTGAGTATGATAAAAATGAAGCAGATATATTATCTGTAACGGTTTGGGTATGTAAACAATGAAGATATATTATCTGTAACGGTTTTAGGTATGTAAACAATGAAGATATATTATCTGTAACGGTTT